>NC_068366.1:52623896-52663896 GCF_020536995.1 Dreissena polymorpha | reverse complement strand
AGTAGCATTGTATACATTTACTCGCCTTTATCTACCCTTCTTACATACTGATAAGTGTAATTTTAAAATATAAATCTGACGATGGAAAAAATCAATTAAGCTCTGTATTTACCAAACATTTATTAAAATTAAGAACATACAACAAAAACACGTGAAAAAAAATAAGTGTTTGTCGCAGAAATAATCGACACATTTACTCTTATATTTTATTTATATCAAATAGTAAATGTATAATGCTTTTCGGTAAAGTACATTGTACATGAGAGTGTTATTTATTTTTATGGGAATTTCAAATTTAAATAAATGAGGGATATGGTCAACGGCACGGATATTTTTGATTTAATATGTCATATGCATTTTGTTAACTTTCTTAACGGCACAGTGCAGTTCGTGTTTTTTTAAAATCAGAAATGAATGTATTTATTTTTACAATTTGCTCTGCACCATGCTTGAAGTGGTATCCAAATATTTGAATTGATTGCATTCATTAAATATTGATCTGCAATCTCATGTTGTTCTGGTTTCAGAGTTTCAGGGGAATTGAATACGCTTTGTACGAGAAGTTTAATCGTTCACTTAAATTGATATAAAAATCCTTGCGTTGTAAGATCTTGTTAAAATGACAAGGCAGTGTTTTAATGTCTGAAAATCAATAATGTAAAAAATGAAATGTGCATGTATGGTGCTAAATCGCTCACCTTAGTTCAATGTGTACATATTATCGAAGACCTGATATGGTGATAAATTTGTTTTTTACTCCTTTTGACATGACAGATAGATAGACTTTTATTTTCCTCCATTCATGAAGGGCATAACATATAATACAGATTATAAATAATTACATACAATCGATTATATACACATACAAGAGATCAAAGTGAAGCAACTCAATACATTATTTACAAAGATAAGTAACATAATAGAGTATATATATATATATATATATATATATATATATATATATATATATATATATATATATATATATATATATATATATATATATATATATATATATATATATAACATAACGTATGGCCCAGGGTTACATTAAGTTACTAAAAACATAAATGCGTGGTTAAATCTGTGCCTTAAAGTAGTGCCATCTGGAAGTCCATGTTGATACAAATATACAAAAAACTCTAACATACGACACAGCAGCGGAAGAGCACAACTTAGCCAGACTATGTCGTTGTCATATCTGGGTCCATAGGCAAAGAACACCGTTGCTCGTTAAAGACAGCCATGTCTTTTTAAATCATTTAAAGGACTAAAAGACAGATTAACATTTCGGAATGAATGATTGATCGTTGTAAAATGCTTTTAACGTTTATAAATTAACAGATTTGATCTCATAAATAGGATTTGTGTTCTGTTATTATAAGCAATTTACAGAATTGAACATCTATGCGTAATGATGTGAGCTTACATGCCCGATAGGTTACTTAATATGTCAACGTAGAGCTCTGGAGCCTCCTCATATACAATACATAAAACTACCGCGGAGAAGCACAGTATTTTAATTAAAAAGTATACAACCTGTTGTTGACGATCAGACAACAAGCATGTTTAACATCACATGCGAAACATCACATCTTTCGCCACCCTCTTATGAGACGCATACATCTTTGGTATATTTTCTCCGGTATGATGCACGGCGCATATGAAAAATATTATGTCAATTTTAAACTGCATTTGTACTTTATAAGTGCACGGTAAAACATGAACAACAATTCACTTAAAAAAATTCAAATATATCTAATTATTTGAATAGAATTTTTTTTTATTTAATTTTTTGACGATGCTGCGAGGCGGCTCGTCTTAGTTATCATACCATGAAAAAAATCTTCACAATGGCGACCTACGTAAAAGACCGAGCCAGTCCGATTGAGATATCTCAATACCCACAGGAGTTCTAGCACGGACGCACAGATTCAGCGCGGCGGGTTGCACACACGAGGGCATACCGAAACACGTACGCGTCACCCATGTGTACGGTCATATAGCAGGGGACACAGCAGATGCAAAATACCGTCACCGTGCCTGTAATTTTTTTTTATCTTTATTTAGATGTATCATTAAAATAAACATGCACGTTATTGTATAAGTGTTGCATAAAAATAATGATCGGATTGAAAATATATTTAATGTTTTACTGACAATCGATGTTTAAAAATGATTATCTCCGGAAGATCATAAAGTAGTCAACTATTAATACATTGCTTGATGATTTTATTTATCGTTAATTTTTTCGTGTAAAATAAAAACAGTTTAGATATCAATACCAACGTACAATATATAAATATTACATGGCTGACAGGGTGACAGTAAATTTGTCAACTTGAGAAAATACTGTCAACAAAGGCGAAGCCGAGGTTGACAGAATTTTTCCGAAAGTTGACAAATTAACTGTCACCCTGTCAGACATGAAATATTTATTTTATTATACCGAACAAACTTTTCAAACATGAACAATTTATAAGAACCATGAACAATTTTAATATTCAATAATTGTATTTAAATACAGCAATGAATAACCATTTATATTTTGATAACAAAAATAAAAGTACGCTGGTTAACACAGTCAATTTCTAATCACTTGATTACGCAATCTATGACGTTGTAAACAGACGACAAAATGGCAAGCAATATTGCCAGCAAACGTTTTTCAACGATAAGCGAGGAGGATTTGAAGGTTAACACAGTCAATTTCTTATCACTTGTTCAGTATAATAAAATAAATATTACATGTCTGACAGGGGTCACCCTGTCAGACATGTAATATCTATTTTATTATACCGAACAAACTTTTCAAACATGAACAATTTATAAGAACCATGAGCAATTTTAAGATTCAATACTTGTAGTTAAATTCAGCAATGAATAACCATTTATATTTTGATAACAAAAATAAAAGTTCACTGGCTAACACAGTCAAAGTGTTCTTTCCTAATGGTGCAGCACAATACCAAATGTCACTGGTCTCTTGAAATGATTATAACGGTCTTTGCCATAATGCTTCGAGTTTAGGGTTCAGTTTAGATAGGTACTTCTCAAAGCATCGTACTGGACAAAACGTACTGCCAGGCTGCTCGTAGATCTTTCCTTCTCCTGTGGTAACATCAGGCGTATCGTCAATCCTAAAAAGATGAATTCATTTAATTAGACACTGGTCTGACATTTAAAATTGCCTGAAACCGAAAATAAATAATTTTGCTTAAAGATTATGCGGTTTCACCACTAAACTTCCATGTAATTTATGGTTTTTTTCCTCTGTCAAACTAATTAACAGCCACCTTTTATAGTTATAATTCTTTGCAGCAACTGCCAGCCTTTAGTAAAATTACTACGATTTGAAAGGTTGACATAATATATATATTTTTAATTGAACCTACCCGTGATTTTTTTGTTAATTCTGCGATGACCTGGTGTATAAACTTTCTCCCGGTTGAATCAGTTTCTATAGTAATGTTGACTTCGTCATTGACCCTAAATTCTCTTGACCTCTCCTCAGAAGGTAGTGCATTAAGTTAAACCACATCCTGTTTTGAAAACCACATTGACTGTTAATCTGTTAATATTAAAAGGTACACTGTTGCCACTTAATTATTCCAGATCGCTGTCAGATATAACAGGTTTGTGGTCGACACTCCCATGTCCACTTCGCTTAAGCTGCTTAACTTTTGACTTGTAGGTTTCATTTCTTGATGAAAATTGCTGGTCTTTCAAATTAATGTTATACGCGCTTAAGAGATGCTTGGAAATTCCCTACTTGACCGTCCAAAGTTTTTTTCTTTAATTCCTCGTCGTTTTTCTGACGTACAGATGCATAGAAAAAAGCGTAACTCAATAACTGGTTGTTACGTTCCGCTGGATTTTCCACGAGATCCATGTAATTTGAACGAAGATATTCGTCGTACAAGTTCATACCATGTTTAACTACACGTTTAGTGTTTTTAGAGTCCTTATCACGATCTAGTGCCTTCAAAACCTCCTCGCCTATCGTTGAAAAACGTTTACTTGCCATTTTGTTGTCTGTTTACAGCGGAAATGCAAAACTGCGTACTGCGCATGCGCAAATGGGACAGTATAATTTTCGAACATTCCGCACGTGGTTGCTAAGGCAGCGGGATACAGTATTTTTTGTACATTAAATTTTTTCCCGTTGTTGGCACGTGATTGCTATGGCAGCGGGATACAGTATATTTTGGACAGTAAATTTATTCCCGCTGGGTCTGACAGTATTTCTATGTCACGATGGCCTATGGGAGTTTAGCATTGTGAATAAAAGTGAGGTATAATACGATGGAATATCCTCCGAGCATCCACAGATTCCCGTAGTTCAGTCTATTGTCCCATTCATTGATCATTCCAGAAGCTTGTTCTTTGTCTCTTCTGGTTGGTTTATGATCGCCTGCTGAACAACTTGATGCGGTTGGAAATATTGTTTTTGATGATATTGCGGATATTGATACTGCGGTTCCATACTCATGTGGACATGGTGCATTTCAATTAACAGTTGTTCTAAACTGACGGTTGCTAAAGTTATGCGCGCATATGGAACGTGGAAACTGCCTTTTGTTCAAAGAAAATGACATGCTTATTCAGTTTTCATTTCGTCGAATCATGTTGGCGTTAGGTTGATTGAAGATGACATTATCTTGGATCAAACTAGCAGGATTTGGAGTCAAATATGATGAGTCAAGTTGGCTTTTGGTTGAGTCAATTTTACATTTGGTTGAGTAAGTTTTACATTATGTTTAGTCCAACACTCATAATGCTGGGTGAAACTGGCATTAGGTGTAGTCAAGATGGCATACGTTACTATCCAACAAGCATGGTGTTGGGTAATGTTGAAATCTACATCAAACTCAACGAATATCTCGTAAATATTTCGAACAATAAAGTTAACACATACAAAATCAATATTGCTTATAGCAAAAGCCAACATTTCAACGCTAGAGGTGGTCTGGTAACATAGACTTAACAAGATACAAACTGTTGTTTCTGTTTTTGCGTGGGACAATATATACATGTCCATGTTCCAAATTAGTGCTCGCGTGGTGTTTGAATAGATATTGTAGCGGGAAAAATAGAATATATTATGCCACAAAAAATAAAAACGAGCATTTTGTATCTCATTAAATATATGTTACCATACCACGATTAGCGTTGAAATTTTGGCTATTGCTGTAAGGAACACTGATTATTAATGTGTTAACTTTATTTCACGAAATATTTTGCGAAATATTCGTTATATTTATGTTACTTTTAAATGCACTGACTTGACTTGAGATGAACACCACTAAACAAATACGCTTTACTTAAGCAGAGAATAAGTGATTTTTGTGACTGAAATATTGTTATAAATAAACATAAGAGTCAATAAATTATCAAAATGCGTATGTTCTTAAAGCAGATTGTGGGAAACATCTACAGTACACATACACTTTATTATGCGTCCAAGACAACCAACAAGTGGAGCTGTAATTAGGTCATCGCGCTAAGAAATTAAAATAAAAGTAATAAGTGACAATAGTCACTGATTTAATATAGAATATAGCATTTATAAATGTCACGTACAATTTTGGACACTAACCATAATAAAGTCATATCGTCACACATAGTTGACTTTCTCGTTTTAAGTAGCAACCCTTTATAAATTTGGCAAATGTATATATAACTCGTCCATCCGTCATAATGCATTTAAGTCGGTCACTTTAGTCCATAAGAATTAGGTCTGGTACTATCGTTATGATCGAATTATAAATTGAATACAACTCTTTTCTGACCACTAATAATGCGATTCATGATGCACGCGTACGATTGCGAGGAACATACATGAGCTTGTGCTCTAAAGGGGTTGCGCCTGAAAGACTGAGTCCACCAACTCTCTTAACGATATTCAACTCATCTGTTATCCCAAAGGCCTTAAATGGCTGTGAGCTATGGAACAATAACTCGCAAAGTGATCTTGTACAACTTTCTATTGCACAGAACTTTTGCCTGAAACACATGCAAGGGTATGACAGAAACATCTCAACAGATTATTGCCTGTCAACCGTTAATACCGTTCCGATAGTGAATGAACTGGAAATAAGAAAACTAACATTCTTCGGCCAAATCTGCAGATTAAATACAAAATACCTAGCGAAAGATATCTTCAATAATAGACTAATACGTCACATTGAACTAGAAGGCCAATGCCTCAGATATATCCCTGACGCATACAAGATACTACAAAAGTACGAAATTATGAACATCTAACGCCCATACGTCCAGGATGGAAATTTCCCCACAAGACGACAATGGAAGAAAATAGTTGAGCGAAAAGTCGTAATGAACATAAAGAACGAAATACAGAGTCGTATCAAAGGCACCGATCAATGGGGAGTAACTGCGCATGTAATAGGCTCCAATGATTACTCCCCTTAATGGAAAGTAGCAAAGAACAATCCAAAAATAATAATGGTGTGTAAAACAATATTGAATAGCATATGTATGTTTGTGTCTAGACAGTTTGTACGAGAATGCAGACATTGTTGCCTGAAAACTGTTCATCTCGTAGCTCATAAGATGTGTTAATGTCACTTGCTAGAGGATTAGCGGAAACATTAAGAGACAATTCTAATTTCATGCATCGGAATAACGGAATTTTCGCACTTCATCCACTTAAATGGCTTAGAACAAAGTGCATTGTTGCTGAAAATTGTGCAAAGCTGCTGTTAGCATCCTGAACTAGTGTTGGACGCTCTGAGCCATGAATTTTTACACATACGATGTTGACATGTCGATCCAATCTATGTTAGTGTATCTAAACACTATATAGCAGTTTTCCGTGGAAGGCCAAATTTGTGACTTATATTTAGTACATTCGAATACTATGATTTATTTTCGTTTTCGCTTTAAGACATATCCTCGGTGAACAAAAAAAGAAAAAAAGGGAACGTCTCCTATGCCTTTTTCAATCTGATCATTTTACTTATGTTTTAACAATTATTTATATATATACTCCAGTAATGTTACTTATCTTGGTAAATAATATAATAGCTGTATTGAGTTGTTTCATTTTGATCTCTTGTATTTGTACATACTCGTTTGTACATCCCTGCTTATAATGTGTACTATAGGTTCTGTTCATCAAGAATGGAGGACAATAAAAGTCTGTCTATCTACGTACTTTTCGCACACATACTGATGTTTTATTTGCCGATATGTTCTGAGTTTTGGCTGGGTTTTGAGGCCCTGCGTCCATTTCTTGATGTCGTTTTTTATAGTGTTCGGTTGTATTCTTCTGATCATTTCTATCAGTATGTTGTTGTCGATAAACAGCACTGGGATTGAGTCTTAATTAAACGGCTTCCCATTTATTGGATTATTATTATTATTATTGGTGACCGGTGCACGTCCCGTTGGCTCTTTTTGTTACATTATTGTTGCAAACGTTTTAACAGTCATTGTACACCATATTACAGAGTGGTCAGGCATTGCGCAATCCGGTTTAATGTCCTTCTTATGCATACGCTCTTAAACGGTAAGTACCGCGAATCTGTTAAATACCTCGATGTTCGAGTGTGAGCTGAATATGTAGTCTGCCACTGCTTTCCATTTATCAGAAATTGACATCAAATTGTCGTATTCCGGAAAAATTCGTCCATTTAATGCGCACAGTTTCGCCTCTCTAACAAGTTCTACAAATGGTTCACCGGCCTATACTTTGTAAAGTAAATTGACTTTATTACATAGACATTATTTATATTAACGATAGTGTCGTTTGAATCCGAAACTCGTCCGTTTATATCATCGCCAAAAATAAGCAGTCCGCATTTGAGTGTAAGTATTCAATGCCCGTGAGATGATAAAAAAAAAAATCGTCCACGTGCTGGCATCGTTCTGAACCTTCATGTGGTAGGTAACATACTGTAATGACAACGTTAACCAATGATAGCTTGTAAGTAAGCTAGAAGCTTATGTAAGAATTTCAAAGCCTCCTGGTCCACACGTTGCTGTTTTCTTTAAATGTTCTCTGTTAAGAAAATATGACCTGTATTTCTCTATTAAAACAGTATCCGTCGATGTTAATTTAGTTTCTGTAAGGCAAAGGATATCAGCGTAAAGTTTACTTAGTATATCATTCCTTGGCAAATGCTTATTATGGGTTCATCCGTTGATAGTTCATGTTGGAATGCTAATTATTCTGGCGCATGACCGGTTGGTGTCTTATTTTTTGCGATAGACCTGCAGCACGGGGCGTCTCTGGAATCGTCCCGCGATAGCGATCCCCTGCGATAAAAAGCGCTCCGTTTCTGAATCGAACTTCTTTCTTGTCGACGGCATACTATTAAAAAAGAAATGATTAAAATCAATTTATTAAACAATCGCTCCGCAAAAATGTCTCGTTTTTATAAACGCGTAATATATATATTTTTTAATATTTAATATGTTTTTTCTTCTTGCTTGCGGGAAAAATTATTACCAGAAGTAAAATCACTTTGAAAGAAATGTGCGTGACGTACCTCTTTCCGCATGCGTACCATTGATTACGGGACCATCATGTAGTAAACTTCTCTATGAACAAGGTCATCATCATCATCATCATCATCATCATCAGCATCAGCATCATCATCATCATCATCATCATCATCATCATCATCATCATCATCATCATCATCATCATCATCATCATCATCATCATCATCATCATCATCATCATCATCATCATCATCATCATCATCATCATCATCATCATCATCATCATCATCATCATCATCATCATCATCATCATCATCATCATCATCATCATCATCATCATCATCCTCATCATCATCATCATCATCATCATCATCAATTAATTAAACTGAAGGCTGCGTTAGAAGTCAACAGCAATGAGTTATTCAATTTCATCATGAACATGTCCCTCTGCTCACTTATATTAATATATATTTGTTGTCACATTATTGATCGGTTGTGTATAATCAACTTAAAAACACATAATTCTGTTTGATTTGAATGTTAAATAAAATCAATTAATAAAGAGCATTGATACGTAACTTCGTTAAGCATGTCAATGCGACTTTTTTGTCTCGATTCCATGTCATCGTATATACAATGTCGAGATCTTACAACTGTATTGATCAACGTGACACTAATCAGATTGTTAACATGTCTTTGTTCAGTTTGTATTCGAGCGATTTCTAACACAAAAAGAGAACGCAGTCAATTGGTTCAAATAACAGAATCGCCCTTTGAACGAATGCATGGGTCAATTATGATTATATTCAAATACATTATATCCAAATGAGAAAATGTATCGTTGTGCAGAAGTCGTTGTTTATTGAATTGCAAGTTACATTTTAGCTTTTGCTTTAAACAGGACCAGGCTACGATTTATAACGTCTACTACGTTCGTAGGTGTGTGTTTATTTGTTTTGTGTGCTTTGTAAAACAATAGTTGATCTTTTTTTGTAGTGTTTACGCTGTTAATAACATAATTAAATTAGTCTTAACATTACTTTATACGAAACGATCAGACAAAACATATCAAATAACTTTCGCATAAGGAATGCACATGATCGCTATTTTTCGGGTTTATTTCTGTGTAAATATTTGGTTTAAAACATATTGATTTCTCGAGATATGATCACGGCGCTCACTAGTACGACCATTACAATAGGTCCTGATGTATCATTAAATTATTTTACTGACATGCAATTAATTCACTACATATGAGTATATTCTGCACAAATGTGTCTTCCAATGATAGAAGAGTAAAATATGAAGAAAACTACAATACGTCATTTACAATGTTTGTACGAATAAAGCAAATGACCTGTAAGTGATAACCATTTAAGAATTTCGTTTTACGCGTTGTATAATTAATTATTTGTTCATGACGATTGCTATGTCACCAAAAGGTTCATTGCAACGATAACGTATAAAACGTTTACAGTAGTCATAATACATTAATAAAACCTTATCAGCCTTAACAATTACACAACAACACTTAAAATCCGAAAAGTAGTTGTCTTGGTAAATGAAACTCTTTATAAAAACAACGAAATCATGAAACAATTACAACACTTTGAGACAAATACAGTCAATATAATGTCTTATTTGTTATATATATATATAATCTAATCATCAAATGAGTTATTTGTTTTCTTTGTTTGAAAGTTGTCAATATCGTTTTATTACATGGCCAAAGAATTGTAGAAATATGTCAGGCATAGTGCCGATAATAGTCGAAAACTATACATGATTCCATGCATTCTTACAGAGAACAGTAACATCTGCACTTACATTTGATGTGTGTCTCATATCTCAGATATTGCTTATTCCTTTGATGTTTAAGTCAACGTTCACTGAATAACCACAAAGATGAGCCGCGTCGAACCAGCGTCACAGAATGACACGCAACAACCTAGCCCGCCGGCGTATCAACCCGGACCATCTGTGACTCAAGAATCTGTAGGGCAGCTGAAACTTCCGCCTTTGCCACAACATAAACCATTAGGGTACCAGCAAGCGGGGTATCAAGAACCGGGACCTCCGCAACCATCGTACCAACAGCAACCGATGGGACACCATATGCAGACCCCGATGGTTCAGCCCGAGATGCATCCACATCCCATGTATTCAATGGGTCAGCAGCAGCAGGTCAGAGTCGTTGTTTTGGCGCAATATTACGAAAGGTCCATTAGCCATCATTGACTTATTTATGATAAATGATTTATGATTGTGACTGTTAATGGTAATAGAAAAGTCATATAGGCTTTTTTTCCGCTACTGAAACGCGAATCCGTCAGATTTTGATCTTTAGTGTGTGTGACAATGTTGAATTCAGGACTCCACACAAATGCCTATAGTATTAAAGATAGTTTGCACTATTATCTAATAATCGCACTTGAATATTAGGCGAGAAGCAGTTAAACTTATACATTTCTTGGTATCCAATTACTTAAAATAAGGGATGAATTACTTAACCATGAAGCTATTGCATGGGTGGTGTGCTAATTTCCTTTAACAATAGTTAGGGAGCAGGTCCTTAATCATTTAACAACAGATGCTCGTCCTTAATCCTTCCCAAGAGTAAGGGAAGCATTCCATAATAGTTCAATTATATTTCAGAAACACTTCATTACATGTTTAATAAAAACTATTTGCGAAATAATTTTACAAAAGAAAGGAAGCACTTCCTTCATTATTTTAGCTATAAAATAGTGGACTTTTCTATCCGTTTAACGAAAATTGTGCAGGAGATCGTTAAATTTTAGCAAAATGTATTAAATAGTTAATCAATCAGTTAGCAATTTATTGGGCGGAATGCCTTCCAATTTAATCTACAGAAAAAAAATCGATAACAAAAGTCAGCAGGGAGATCATTATCAATTTCAAGTATGCTCCTTATCTATTCAAATAGTTTTGAGATCTCATTCTGTAGTGTTCAAAATGAGCCTTTTCGTTTCTAGATGACTACAGTGGTTATCAACAATCAGCCGGGACAGCAAAGGAATCCGCTTCTGGTTGGAACACGTAATGGGACACGTGACTGGACATCTGGCCTCTGTGGTTGCTGCGAAGACATCGGCTCGTGTCGTGATATAAATGCATTTCAGGGCGTTGGTCATAAACACATTTATTTGACCGTCGAAAATGATGCATAAGAAGAGAATATTCTAAAAAAAACGTCCGATTTCTGAATGCCACTTTTATTTTCTGATGGCTTGCGCCAAAATTATTAAAATAAAATTGGATTGTTTTAGTGTAAATTTTTATAAAGAACTTAAATTACGTAATAAACATTGTTTGAAAATGTGTAATAATCTAAGAATGTGATAAGCCAAAGTTTGAAACATCTACATATTTCCAACAATTAATGTGTACTTGTTTTTTACAACAAGAATCTTAGATCAGAGATATGCAAATATGTTACATATCCGTGATCATTAAGAGGTGTGTATGTTCACAAACTCCACCAACTGATTTGATTTGTTTCATAATCAAAGGTTGCATGACGTTCTGGTGCAGTGGGGCGTCGGCGTGTTCAATAGCAGTGCGAGTTGGTGACAGTTTCTGCATGCCTTTATGCGTGCCGGACGCTGGGTTGGCCATGAGGGTCCGTGTGAGGGGTCTTGGCGACATAAAAGTGAGTACTTAGTGCGTATCAGAATACGATATTTCGTATAAGATCCATGCCACGGCGCTTGGTGTTATTAAGGTATGTACATCGTGCATGTAATACAAAAAAATCTTAGATGCACCAAAACATTACGAATGGACATACATTTATAGTATGTATCTCTAGATAGATCCACACAAGTACCTCATTTGACATAAACATGTTTTCTATTATACTTTGTGCGTATCATTCAACGCTATTTCTCGTAAATTACGTACCAGGATGCAACGGGTCATCAAAGAGCGCACTTTGTTTCAGACAATGGTCATTCCTTTGTGGTCATCCTAAAGACTTATATAAAATAAATTAAAGAACACTTCTAATATGATTTCCTTTTTGGTTCCGTGAGCTTATACATGTCTTTGTATGTTCCTGAAAGACTCGCATAACAATTTGTATGTGTTGGGAATGAACATTTCCGCAGAGATTTGACTCTTTCTTGGTATAGTTCATATAATCCATGCCGTCATAGCAGACGATATGAGAATGTAATAGTAGAAATATGTCCTGATTTGCATTTTAAAATATCAGTAACACACTTGTGATTCCTCCATACTTGAAATGATTTTACTTATGACAAAAGTAATTATTGTTTCGAGAGGATGGAACCACTGTGATAAATTAATGTGCTTATCAAATAACAGTATTTCTCTGTTTTGTCGGTGTAAGGACACTTAGCGTCATGCACAAAGTTATGTAGCTTGTGTGTACCACATATCTTTACGTACTTGTCTGGTTTAAACGTCCCCGCGTACTACCGGAGCACACATTTATGTATGAGTGAAAAAACGATGTAATGTTTTTTTTTAATTTTGCTTTTATAAAAGGTTTCAATCAAACTTTATTTATTACATCGAAGTATTAACAATTATTTTCATTGTTTACAGGGTTCAATTTGCAACGACTGTCTGGTGATGTGTTGTTGCGGCCCTTGTGGTGCTTGCCAGATGCACCGTGAGCTGGATGCCATGGGGTTATAGTTTACATGCCTTTTGAACTGCACAAAATCAGAATGGAAATTTGCATTTTCTATAAAACAACAAAGTGTCTTATCATAGTGATGTCACTTTTGCTTTTTAATGATTTGTTTGTGCATTTTGTTTCAGCTGTGCGATGGCATAATGATGAAAATGAAATGTTTAACAGATGCATCGATTTCACCCTAAATGCTTTAGTTTTTGCTTCATTTGTCCCGATGAATTTGATTTCAAACATCAGTTTGTTATATCTTTCGATTACATTAATTTATTTTCCATTCATGTAAGCTATTGTGTTTATTAATAAAGCGTGAATTAAAATATTTTGACAATTCATAAATACGTGCTGTTAAGTATGACATTGTCTTTGATAATATATGCACGTTACATTAACAAATATTCCATTATCGACAAATAAATCGGGCGATTCGCATCAGATAAAGAAAAAGGAATCATTGTATCTAGCCAAAAACATCATATCTGTTTTATAACAAGAGGGCAATGGGCGCTAAACAAAGCCTAGAAAAGCGTAACTATTATTTAAGGTGGACATAGACAGAATAAAATATTGTGAAACATAAATATTTCATTTCTAGGAACATAATTATGAAAACTTTTGGTAATTGATTATATCATTGGAACAAATGTCCTGACCAATTTTGAAGAAAAATGGACAATAACTGTGACATCTCGATCGTCAACAAGGTTTTGCATATTAGGAAAACTGTCCGGTCCCTTAGATGCCATATTTTAGATATAAATAGAATCATTTTCGAACGCAGCCGAGATAAAATATCCAGAAACATATTCAGAATCAATCAAGATAGCAAAAGAACATTATCGGCAGCTTTCATTAAGATTGATCTAAATTTTGACAAATAGGATGTTAACAATGTTTTGCTATCGCCATATAAAGAAAAACTGCCACCACCCTCGGGGCCTTGTTTTTAAACAACTGGAACATCTTTCAGACTCACACTAACATTAATAAGTGACTGAATGCGACCTCATAAGTAAACTGTATGCCTCAAACATTTGCAAGCTGTTATATATACGTATCACCGATGTTGATCTTACATCAATGGTTTTTGATGTTATTGCCAGATCGGGGCAAATTTCTAGAGTGTAAAAGCTGTTAGCCTTTTACACAATCACCATATAACCATTTTAGAAGGCATAAATCAATACTATTAAACTGTCCTATAAAAATGCAATAATAGATGCTTGAGTATTAATGAATGATCATGGTAAAGGATATGATATGTGAATCAGAGGTCACATAATATTAACATGAAACAATTGCTGTTCCTCAAGTATGTTCACCACTGTGATTTTCCGCAAAAATAAAGATAATAAAATCTGAATTAATGGCAATAATTATTATTAATTTTAGTAATGCACGTTATTTAATGCTTTTCGGTGGTTTATAGAGAATATCAATGCATTAAAACTGATAATTCACTGTTTCAAACAGTGAAAATTATCGATAATGTTCACGGTTATACTCAGACGTCGTTTTAATGATGTTTCGACGTCATTTTTCAGCAAAAATACAAAAATTATCATGTGTAAGCATAAAATAAAACGAAAGTAAGTTGGATTTGGAAGAATCTCGATTTTTATTCACTCGTGATCATAGAACAAAGCAAATATTTCTATCATCACTCGTGGATTAAAATTGATATTCCACCAAATCCGACAAATATCCTTTATATAAATTATAATTACAAATTTGGGTTGTTGTTGATGTTTACCGGGGAAGCATCCCGGTGTAACAATATGGCTTTTTAGAAACAAGGAGTAAAACTGGTCCAGACTGGTCCCCAAGATGGCATATTATTCAGTTACTATGACACCAATTAAGTTGAGTCGAATTTACATAGTGTTGAGTTTAGGCTACACATGATTTGAATCTATTTGACATTAAGGTGAGTCTATATTAAATGAGGTTTAGTTATTTTAGCATTCTTTTGGTTTAAACGCAAGTTGGTGGAGACAAGACGTCATTATACTGTGCTAAACTGATGGATTAAGATTGGCATTGTACTTAGCTACTACGCATTATGCAAATTTGACACAACACAATGCTAACTCTATTTTACTTAAAACCATCTTGACTCGACGGAATGATAACTGGACTCAGCGAAATGCAACCGTTACGCAACAAAATGTCAACTTGACTCATAAACATGCCGACATGATTCGACTAAATGTCAACTTACTAAACATATCAGTTTATTTTAACATAAGGAAGTTTCTGCATTCCATAGGTTCCAGTGTAATTTATTTGATGCCATGATAAAGATAATGTTCATAAATGTACGCTCACGCCGAAACAAGTTCTCGAAATATTTCCCGATAACCTTTTTGCAGACACGTTGTTGAACTTGTAAATTTGCTTGTCAACAAATTGTTTAAATGTTTTCGCATATAGAATGTTTGTTTGTATTTTAAAAGAGTAAAACATTTTGATGTGGTTTGTGCTAAATTTGGTATATATCTACATTTTTATGAATGAGTTCATAGGTCGGTTCTCGTTATTTATTGTTTTGACTTGTTTGAATTTAATTGGGGATTTTTTCTGTTAATTGATTCGAATACAGTGTAATATACAAAATAGATTCAAATAAGAAAATATATATTTGTGTGGATGTCGTCATGTACTCGAAATCAAAGTATATGTTTCTTTGCAAAACTGGAACAGGCTTTAATTTTATAACATATAGTATGTACGAAGATGTTTGTTTTATTTGTCTTTTCTCTTTCGTAAAGCGATAGCTTATAATATAAAATGAAACTTTAGTCGAATGTCATTTATTTGTATGAGTAAACAAGTGTTACACATAAACAAAAGAGTCAATAAATTATAAAAATGCCTACCTACTTCAAAAAGATTGTGAAAAAACATCTACATTTCACATATACTTTGACTATGCGTCTAAGACAACATATTTATTATTCAATTATTCAATTATGCAACTATTTACAACAAGCATTTCTTTGGCAAAACAAAACCTCTTTCACTATCTCCCTCCTCAATAGCTTCTTTTCTTTTCTAAATCCCTTATTGTGGCATTCTTCGTGTGCTAATCCGTTGAACGCATCTAAAGACAATTTTTTAAATTTTACACCATGAACAATAAATTATTATCATCCAATTCTAAAAGTGGTACATGCAGACACATGTTCGGAGTATATAAACTATTCTGTCAAACATCATTTACTCAGCTGAAACTAACTGTTAAAATTTTCACTAAACATATTAAGCTGTTTAATATATAATTACACAGAGAAACATCTTTCTATATAAAAACCCACAAATCGTTTTTTTATATTTCAATTCAATAGACAATGCAATACATTGTAAGAAGTTAAACAGGCAACATATCCTCTTTTATGAATCGCCTTTCCACTTAAATAGCGACTTATCACCACCAAGGGATTAGGACGGAGTAACGAAGAAGGTACAGAAAAACCAGTCTGAGTGAAAGGACATTTATTGCAAAATGTCATAAACTTAAACAAAACATCTAAATTAATCCAATAGATTTATGACAAGTTCCCTTCTACCCTGCTGGGCAAGCAAGAAACCCGCCTTATTACATATAGAGGCAAAGCATACCTGAAGGTACATAATAAAAGGCATAGTTACAACTGCATCAATATGCATGAAAATGTAAAAGGCATTAGTCAAAAACACACATAGAAGGTAATATGAATGAGCAATATATATATATATATATATATATATATATATATATATATATATATATATATATATATATATATATATATATATATATATATAAATGTATTTAGCGGAGGCGGAAAGGAGGTACGAGAATTTTTCTAGCAACTTTCTGCTAACAGCGTTCTCTAAGACTGAGAGAAGGGCGCTTTGCTTTGTCTGAGAAAGGACGCTAAGCGCGTGGTCACGTGACTCGGATCCCGGCGCCCGATTGGCTGAGCGTTATGCAACATTAGGCAACCTATTGGCACAATTCCAATCCGCCCCGCGTCTTTACACAACTTAGAACCAAGTTCGATTCATAAAACCTTTTATGTGTGCATAAAATTTCATTTATGAATCGTCTTTCCACTTAAATAGCGACTTATCACCACCAAGGGATTAGGGCGGAGTAACGAAGAAGGTACAGAAAAACCAGTCTGAGTGAAAGGACATTTATTGCAAAATGTCATAAACTTAAACAAAACATATAAATTAATCCAATAGATTTATGACAAGTTCTCTTCTACCCTGCTGTGCAAGCAAGACACCCGCCAAACGTGAAACGACGTTTCACGCCCGCCCAGCTGGAACCCCCGGTGGCATTAAGTATTCAGCTTAAGAGCCTGATAGAACAGATCGAAACTCTGATAGAACCAATTGACTTAATTGACTACAGTGCTTTAAGAGAATGAATAATTAAATACAAAATATACATGGCTAAAAGGCTATCAGAATAACGTAATTGTTTATGTTCCTTATTACCGGATAAGAAATGACTTACAATGAAAAACTAAAACAACAGTGGAATTAACATTTCAAGGATATTTGCAAGGCTATTACAACTAAATCGTCGCAGACTTCTGCTCAGACACAGTGAGGCTACAGAGTCGACATAGCCGGCAGATAACAATATAATATTGAAATCGCTGCAAGTAACCGCCGATTTTAGTGAACAGAACATAATTAAAATGCTGGTATACAACTTAAACAACAATGTGCAAAACCCGGTGTTAAGGGAAAGAAAATTAATTCCTTGTTGGAACAAAAGAAGACCCCTGCTTAATCACAGTGGGGCTTTTGGCCAACAAGGACATGAACATAAATAGCATATGAAACTCCTGTTGGAACAAAAGTAGACCCCTGCTTAATCACAGTGGGGCTTTTGTCCAACAGGAACATGAACATAAACAACATATAAAACTCCCATTGGAACAAAAGTAGACCCCTGCTTAATCACAGTGGGACTTTTGTCCAACAAGGGCTTGAACATGAACAGCATATATGAAATTCTCGCAGGAACAAAAGTAGACCCCTGCTCGATCACAGTGGGGATTTTGTCCAACAAAGACATGAACATAAACAGCATATGAAACTCCTGTTGGAACAAAAGTAGACCCCTGCTCAATCACACTGGGGCTTTTGTCCAACAGGGACATGAACATAAACAGCATAGGAAACTCCTGTTGGAACAAAAGTAGACCCCTGCTTAATCACAGTGGGGCTTTTGTCCAACAAGAACATGAACATAAACAAATGAATTTGCCATCTGCTTCATCACAGTATGGCATTTACATGTATAAGGATCGGCACACCATATGTCTTGGACAGAATGCATGGGAGCAAGGAGCAATGCCTAAAGGTTTAAATCTTATGTATTTTGTGTACGCGTTGGAGCGCCAACGACCTAGTTGACGAATTTGAGAGTGCGGCATATTTGAAAGATGAGTGTGCGTGGCGCCTCCTATCCTGAGTGAGTGACAGGTGTACTTGTTGCAATCCAAGTGTGCTGCCTCAACTGATTTCCTTAGAATGGAACGGAAGTCTACTGTTGTGATTGGAGTACCGTCAGGGTGGTGGAATAGAGGACCTTGATGACCTGTTGACTTGATTAGATACATTACCAAAGCTCCAACGGGACAAATAACTTGAGGTTGTTGCCTTCACAGGGGAATTGTTGACGCACGTCCTGCCGAATGTTTAAAGGCCCTTGTTTTGATTGTTACAGAAGATACTTTACCCCCATTATGGTTTAACTGTAAACCCTCTTTATGTAAGACGTTGTTCAAACCAGTGTTAGACAGCGAAACTTGTCCTGCGCGTAACAAACCAAAAAATGAAACTAAAATCATAGCAGAGTAAAAGGACTATATAGTAGCGGCTTTAGCAAATTTCGGTTAAAGAGGAAATCACCAGCTGAAGTTCATTTAGATTAAACGGACAGCGTTTATCTTCACAGGTGCCTCTACGAAGGCCATATAGTAGCTTTTTAATAAGGAAAGAGTCAGCTGGGTTAGGGAAAATTTCTGTCAATAAATGTGTTGACTGAATTTCCGTAAGGATAACTGAGGTTCTGAATTAGTCTGTACCGACCAGGTTCTTTTTAGGGACCAAACCGATTGGACTCAAACGAAGATTTTGTAAGGGTCGATCTATGAAAGGACCTTTAATTCTATTGCTATCTATTTCCTTTTGTAATTTTGAAGAAACTAGTGATGGGTTGTCTTTGCATGATTTTAGGTTCGGACATATTGAGTTCATTTGAGGACCTATGTAACCCAATTTGAAACCAGTTGTAAACCCTTGTATTATGTATTGCGCCAGTGCGTAACCTTGAAAAAAGGGGGCTAACTTATCAATTTTAACTGGTGTTACCAGATTTTGTTTGACTGTTGGGTTTAGGGGTGTGGTTAGGGGGGTTCTTGAAGGAGGAGTCTTTGACTGACGGTCCACAGTTAAAGGCTGTGTGTGGTCCACGACAGTACCCACAGACATGTGGCATTTGTGAGATCTACATCCCGAAAGCTTGTTGAAATGCCAACAGGTGTTCTCAAGGAACCTCTTTGTTCCGGTTGCATTTCTATCATTTCCTGTGCGTGAGGAACAAAAGGGCTGGGTAGATACATGGTTTGATGGAAATGTAACTGCCATCAACCAGAACTCAGTATGCAGTCTTCTCCGAGGGCAAGGGGGATGTTTTACGAGCCTTACGAAATTGATTATCGTAAAAAGCAAAAGAGAGGCCTGGTTTGCGATGAGCGATGTCCCGTACAAATTGCATGTATTTCATCAGCTGAGGGGCTTGCAGAGGGGATTTATGAGTGTACACCGCTGTGTACCGAATGAAAGCCGATGACCACATTTCAATTGAAAGGATTTTCTTTGTTTTAACCGAAGGTTGGATAGAGATGTGTGAGTCCTTTGATACTTGCAGAGAGGAGTCCGAATCAGAAGCAAATGGGGAAGGAAGTAGTAAGGACATGTCAACAAACTTATTTGCCCATATTGATTTTTTCAAAGGGGCCTTAATTTGATCTAAAATGGAAGTGCTTATCGGTTCGACATATGGTGTGCCAATACCTGTAATCAAGTTAGAATGGGTAATGTCTGGATCCATCGACTCGGGCTCTGTGTCAGAATCGGAATCGTCGACCAAAAGTGGCCTCAGTGACTGAGTAGAGGGAATGTTGACCGTTATCACCGTGGAACGCACTAGCAATGAGCTCCTTTCTGAAACGGTTGTGGCATCGTCAGATTCGTCACCCGAACTCTCGTGAACAAAGGACACAACATTCCCTGTTGACACTGTGTGTCTATGCAGTCTGTTGATTCCAGAGGAACTAGCTCTCACTCCAGGATTAACAGCGGACGACGCCGGGACAGCTGTCTCTGTAGACTGGATGTCTTGGTGCGCCAACTGTAAGGCGGGAGAAACCAGCGTACGGGGCATTGGTGATGGTTTCGCTTGTTAAGCTGGAGAAGGGGATACCTCGCAGCAAGAGCAGCTTGAAGCTGTTGCCGGCTTCCGTTTGTTCCGAGGCATCTGGAAGTTAATTGAAATTGCATTAATAAACTGACGTGATACCAAGTAAGGCATGCCTGAAGGCCTTACTGTTTATGATAGGGTGTTACTGCTTGGCAGCTCCCCTAACTAAGATACTGACATACAAAAAGCGGAAAACTGCACCATAGCTCCCCTTTATACCATTGCAAACAAATTGGGATAACTGCATCACAGGTCCCATAAATAATAGCCATTGGCAAACAAATTGGGATTCTGCACAGCAGGATCCATAAATAATAGCCACTGCCAAACAAATGGGGATATCTGCACCGCAGGTCCCCTAAATGATATCCGCAAGCAAGCACATTTGGGTAACTGCACCGCAGGTCCCATAAATAATAGCTACCGGCAAACAAATGGGGATAACTGCACCGCAGGTCCCCGAACTGATAGCCGCAAGCAAACAATAGGGGTAACTGCATCGCAGGTCCCATAAATAATAGCCACCGAAAAACAAGTGGGGATAACTGCACCGCAGGTCCCCTAAATGATAGCCATAGGCAAACAAATTGGGGTATCTGCACCGCAGCTCCCATAAATAATAGCCATTGGCAAACACATCGGAATATCTGCACCGCAGGTCCCGTAAATGATAGCCATAAGCAAACAAATTGGGGTAACTGCACCGCAGGTCCCATAATTAAATAGCCATTGGCAAACACATCGAAATATCTGCACCGCAGGTCCCGACAATGATAGGCATAGGCAAACAAATTGGATTATCTGCACCGCAGCTCCCATAAATAATAGCCACTGGCAAACAAATCGGAATATCTGCACCGCAGGTCCCGTAAATGATAGCCATAAGCAAATAAATTGGGCTAACTGCACCGCAGGTCCCATAAATAATAGCCACTGGCAAACAAATCGGAATATCTGCACCGCAGGTCCCGTAAATGATAGCCATAAGCAAACAAATTGGGGTAACTGCACCGCAGGTCCCATAAACAATAGCCATTGGCAAACAAATCGGAATATCTGCACCGCAGGTCCCGACAATGATAGCCATAAGCAAACAATTTGGGATTACTAAACCATAGTTCCCAGAAATAAAAGCCACTTGCAAACAAAAGGGAATATCTGCCCCTAAGCCCTTAAATCAATTTAATAGACAAGGACGCCCAAATTTATAAGCAGTGGCAAACAACGATGATAACCAAGGGTCAATCCGTCACCTTAAAACGACAGGCAAAAAATACTTAGCTTCTATTTGAGAGATTGACGGTGAGCAGCTGTAATAGCTGCCCGGATATTCGACAGTAGCTTGAATTGCCCGTCATCAGAAAGGTGGCAGCCAACTGACGCAAAATTCTTGTTCTTCGTTTCCGGAGACAAGAATCCCTTCATCCTCCATAGAAAAGCCTTGTTGGGAAAGCGGGACTTAAGTGTTCTGTTCAATGATTAATTTAACTTGTCCACTCTGGCATTGAAGTGAATCAATGCAAATCCACTGGGAACCTTGTCCAGATTGTAGGTTCGCAACGATGAAGTTCTTGGCAAACAATGACCTTTGCTACTTTAATGTTTGATATTGCTTCATACACAATGTCACAAATTTGTTCTTCCATGGATTCCACCGAAACGTCCTCGTACAAATCGTTAGTACCCACGGGCAGGACCAAAATCTGTGGAGAATAATCCGCAACGAATTCCATTTTCCCGATTAATGACCAAGCTCGAGCTCCTGGAAAGTTGTAGGCCCAGACGGTAATTAAGTTCATCTTTAGACCGAATGAAATCTTTCAAACGTGAAACAAACGAATGTCCAAACAATTGCGCCTTTATGGGCGCCGCCATCTTGAGATTCCGAACAAAGGAATTCGCACGAGACACTGAAATGGACCCAAAGTCAGACTGCCACCGATCATAAACCAACGCAAGCAAGTGAAGCGTTATTATTAAACAAACGCTAACATAAACGATATACCTCGAGTATTTCCACACACACACACTCACAATTTTATTTTCAAAATATATTTTTTATAAATTGTATATATATATTTAGCGGAGGCGGAATGGAGGTACGATAATTTTTCTACCAACTTTCTGCTAACAGCGTTCTGAGACTGAGAGAAGGGCGCTTTGCTTTGTCTGCGAAAGGACGCTAAGCGCGTGGTCACGTGACTCGGACCCCGGCGCCCGATTGGCTGAGCGTTATGCAAGATTAGGCAACCTATTGGCACAATTCAAATCCTCCCCGTGTCTTTACATAACTGAGAACCAAGTTCGATTCATAAAACCTTTTATGTGTGCATAAAATTGCATAAATATTTATAAAATGTATTAACTGACACAACCGATATGTTTGAAAATACTTGTCAAAGGCACAAAAAATCAGTTTGTTCAAGTGTTTAACTTTCTATACAAAATCTTTGGATGTATTTTATATGACAGATGGATGGTGTGCAATGTCGATTGTCAGTTTAAAAAATAAGGCTACTTGAATTAAAAAAAGTAAAAACATAATTAAACGTTTGAAGACTGCAACGGAGGCATGATTTTAATTATTCATTTTTAAATATTTGTCAGAACGATTGCCAGATTTCGTAACATTATTTTTATGGTTATTTACACTTCATAGCATATACTAACTTATTCCTTAATACAGTCATGCAATAGTTGTTTATACAAACAGACACATCTTTTGAGGGTTGTTGTTGCCACTCAAATTGCTTGAACACAAATGTTTTATATTCAGAAATGTTATTTGCATCTTAAACAGTTGCTGCTCGGATAAATACAGTTACATCTATAGTTATATCGATTACATGATTATTTAAAAGTAACGGAGGTTACGTGAGAGATGATTTTTATATAAACTGCTCTGTATTTGGACAGATTTCGAACGTCTGCACAATCATCTCTGCATTAGTTTCTTTCATGGAGGTAGTAGTTTCATATTGTATTTAAGTGCTACAAAGTACAGACATATAATCACTATTATATACAGTTTCAATTCAAACTAAAACCATGAAATAATTAGTATACTGAATCATGCAATAGGTTATATCAATGTGTGCAGTACTATCCAGCCATGAACATGTCTTACGACTCACTAATCAGACATGGTTAAGTGTAGCCCTCTTATGTTTGTCAAAGAGTATATATTAAAATAAACACTGATTTGATATAAGATATAGCATTTATAACATTTATAAATGTGATGGATGTACACATTTGTATGAAAACATAACAAAGTCATATTGTCACACATAATATACTTTCTCGTTTTATGTAGCAATCTTTTATAAATAAAGCAAATGTATATATTACTTGTTTATCCATCATTAGGCATGTAAGTTTGACATAATATTCCAAACGAATCAGATGTGGTATTATCGTTATGCTCGAATTATAAAACATAAGTCAAAGGTTTTGTATAACAAGAACATTAAAAAAAATGTGGTAGGTGTTTCGATTTTATTTGGTTCCTTGCACAGTAAACACAGCCTCTCTTCAGCCTTCAGGTGTCGGAATCTCCTTGTTTCAATGCGTAGTGGCAAGGTTCCACTTCTGATGAGCGCAATAAACGACTTGAGGTGTTTCGGAAGGCACATTGTCACGTAAATTTCACACACATAATGATTTTTATTTGCCGATATGTACCGAGTTTCAGCTGGGTTTCTAGACCCTGCGTCCATTTGTTGATGTAGTTTTTCTTATATTGTTCGGTTGTATTCTACTGATCATGCCTATCGATATTTTGTTGTCGATATACTGCGCCGGTATTGAGTCGTAGATAAACCGTTTCCCATTTATTGGATTATTATTATTATTATTGATGCACTGTTTGTTGCATTATTGTTGCATAAGTTTTAACAGTCATTGTACAACATAGTACAGAGTGGTCAGGCATTGCGCAATCCGGTTTAATGTCGTTCTTATGCATACGCTCTTTTACGGTATGTACCGCGAATCTGTAAAATAGCTCGATGTTCGAGTGTGGGCTGAATATGTAGTCTACCACTGCTTTCCATTTATCTGAAATTGACATCAAATTGTCGTATTCCGGAGAAATTTGTCTATTTAATGCGCACAATTTCGCCGCTCTAAAAAATTCTACAAATGGTTCACCGTGCCTATAATTTGTAAAGTAAATTGGTTTTCTGACATAAACATTATCTATATTTACGATAGTGTCGTTTGAATCCGAAACTCGTCCGTTTATATCATAACAAAAATTAAACCTTCAAGTGTAGGTATTCAATGCCCGTGAGATGATAAAATAATTCGTCAACGTACTGCCATCGTTCTGAACCTTCGTGAGGTAGGTAACATACCATAATGACAACTTCAAACGACGATAGCTTATTAGTAAGCTAGAGGCTTACGATGCATTTGGACGCTCTGCTAGCACACGTTACATGGACATTTTCTTCAATCGTGCCTTTAATGAAAATCTCAATGCCTTCTGATTCACACGTTCCTGTTTTCTTAAAATGTTCCCTGTTAAACAAATATGGCCTGTAGTTCACCATTGAAATAGTGTCCGTTGATCTTAATTTCGTTTAGGCAAACGATATCAGCATTAAGTAAATGCTTCCTGGGAAATCCTTCCTGGGTAAATTGTTATTCTGTGTCCATCCGTTAATTTTCCATGTCGATATTTTCATTGTTTCGACTAATGACCGGGTGGTGTCCTATTTTTGCGCTAGATCTGCAGCACCGGGTGTCTCTGGAATTTGCCCGCGATAGCGCTCCCCTGGGTTAAAAAGCGCCCAAATACTCAATCGAACTTCTTCCTCCCTGCGCTCAGCTTGATCTATCACATGTTTTAACCGTAACTTCAGCTCTCTGTCAGTCCGGAGAGGTCGTCGGTTATGTAGTAACTCTTTTTGTCCAGCGCGTCCCTTTCGGAGTTGAAAACGGACAGTTTGTCGTCAAACGATCGTACTTTGAACACTTGTCTAATTTTGGTAGCTTTGTATGCGTTTTTGACGTTTATGTAAGACCTATTTTTCTTCCTTTCCAGTAATTGTCTTATTTAAAGATCAATCGGACAATTATTAAAATACAATTGAAAATCTATGTGTCTAAATTTAGGGCACGTGCATAAATTGGTTAGAAATGGGGTCAATTGCAATATTCTGTTTAACGATCTCATTATAGTCCACATTACTCGTGGCATTTGGACACTTAAGTTAATTACACAATTGTAAGCTAGATTTTCATAATCTTTCTACCCATACAAGTCAATGCCAATATATAGAAAAAAATACCCCCCACAAACGCAATAATAATATGTATGAAATAAAAAAAAATGGTGGGGGAGGGGAGTATGCATATGTGCTTAATAAATGTATCACATATATTATAATGTTGGCAAATAATTGTAGAGGCGTATACTAGTATGGCAAAATAGGTACAGATAAATCTTAACCAAATAAACATATAGCAAATTGCAATACATATCACAAAAACTAGTTTGGACGCCACTGTCGCAGGCCAAACTAGCCGTGGTGATTGGTATTAACACGCAACAATGTGTGCTATAACAAGTTCTGTGCAAAGTCAGAAAATATGCAAATAGACTGCCGCATTAATATTTCAAAACCACCTCTGATTGAATCTTTATAAATGTTAACTTAATTGCAAAGTTTCAGCATATGCAGCCGCATTATCAAGGCCTCAACATCACCAACAACAACATGTTTTCTAACAGATGAGCTGAAACCAACAAGGAGAGACAAAGACCAAACTTCTGGGACAACAAATGAATAGAACAATGGAATCTGTGTGTGTGTCTTTGAATATTTCATTGTGTATGAATAAAAAAAATATGTTTTTATTTTACAAGACAAATGCAACATATAAACTTCTCAAACTTATCAAGCAATATATTGATCGTTGAATACCTCTTTGTCGTTCCTGATGAAATCAAATTTTTTACATCGGTCATCCATAGAACATTTTATTTTTTTTGTTGTTATTCAGTTTTTAAGGGACCTATCGACGGGAAAAATGACATACTATAAAAATGATTAAAATCAGTATGTTAAATGATTGCTGAGCACATGTCTCGTTATTATAAAGGCGTCATGCTGTTTTGTTATTAATATTTAATTTTGTTTTGCGCGCGGTAAAATCACTACTGGAATTCAAATCATTTTAAAGGAAATATCCCATGCGTACTACTGATAACGGAACCATAATGTTGTAAACATTTATGAAGAAGATTTATGTAGACGTGCGTGCGAGTCGTACTAGGGGCTCGAACACAACAAATTTCCATTCTAAACTTTGGCGTTGTGTTGCTTATTAAAGCGAGATTAAACGAGTTTGTCAAATAATTGTGAATTTTTTATATAAAATGTGTAAACAACTTATCATACATATATTTCAATATAAATTAAAATAAAAGTTACGAAAAACATGTGTCGAAAAATGCGAAATAAGCAAGATGTTTAATTCTGAAATCGAAAATGCCTGTACAATCGAATTCGCCAGCATGTATATGATGCATGTACGATGTGAATTTAAATTTAGTTTGACGGATCATTTTAATTTCCTGCAACAATAGCTATTCAAACGACATACGAACACTAACTCCGATCCGATAATAAAAAGACGAATGCTTCGGTTATTGTAGGAATATATGTACGAAATATCTTCGTTACAATCGGCTTGGGGCGCTTAAATGTCTTTATGAAATTCGTCTTCAATGTATAATTTTTCTTGCCTATTTTGTGTTATTGTAACATATTTTATAAATATATTACAATTTAACACATATAAAAATCGTAATTTCTCGCTTTAAATACTGTGTTTACTTGAAATATAAATGTTATTTTATTACTTTTTTTACTGGTTTCCACCTCATTATTGGCACAGTAAATCAAAGCGCGGTAGGCGCTGAAGGCCTGGGCTAGATTAAGTGTGCTTGGGAAGAAGTATTGTCCGAATTTCTCTCTTTGTCCGAATTGATACGGATTGACCATAGCGCTTGAGCGCAGAAGCTCAGATACTGTAAGAAAAGACAATATGTGTGTATATACTACAGTGTACATAGACGGTGGAGGACTACACGATACTGGTGATGGGAACAAAAACCTTTTGTTCAACTCTACATATCTGATAGAGGTTCGTCTACATAGGCGGTGAAGATATACAACAACAACAACAACATGGCCGTAAAAACAGTGTTATTATTTGCGTCAAATAAATCACTTTTAATAGCCGAAAATAGCTTTTTATTACATAATTAACAGATCAGGAAAACACTCATACTTCATGTGTAATGTGTATACAAAAGAAAATCCACTTACCCTGATAAAGAACTGTGTACATATTGTGTACTTTGTCTCACGTAGAACTATTCGCGCTCGATTTGCGCGCTCGATCTGCGCAGTGAAATACCATATCCGGTTACTTCGTCTAATCCGAAAATGATCGTGAATATTTGTTCGTTTGTTTTTTCTCATTTTCTTTTATCTGGAATGTCTTGTTAACGCGAAATAAAATAACCATAGTTTAAAATATGATTATAAATACAAAAGATAAGGTCTTTAAAAAATGTTTAAAAAAAAATCTTCTTTCTGTCTCCGTAAACGCTCGTTCACGATGATAGGGCGAATACCACAACTTTTCCGCTCACCGTCGAAATTTTATACTTCTGACAAGAGCACCGTATCCTTCTGTTAAAAACATGGCCGCAAACTTTTTGGCGAGTCAAGAAATGAAAAATAAAACGAGAAAAGAAGGTAAGTTGATAATAAAAATATATTCCATCGAACGAAGTATATACTTTACTTCTAATTGCCGTTTACCGCATCAAAATTGAGTCGCTATTAACTTCAAAATAGTGAAAACAATTTGAGCATGTCGTGAAATAAGTGACTTTCATGACGCGAAAAATCGTATTTTTTGCAGACTTTAAACATGGTATTTTATGGTAGCAGAATCTATTTACAACACATTATCGCATGCTTTATTGAATATAACTGTGATTTTTACATTTTCACGTGTTAGCAAGTATGCACCGCTCAAGACTGACATTATAGAAATATGGACACCGCTCAACAATGTCCGTAAAAGCACCGCATCTTTATGATTTTTTGGCACCGCTTTATCTTGATTTTTTTTCTTTCAGAAGGAAGATACGTTCAAATTTATGTTTAAACAAACCAAAAAAAAAAAAAAAAAAAAAAAAAGGGGGACTTTTTCCTCCTGGTGCTGAAGATGATACCATTGATCTCCAGGCGACCGTCAACCGGCATGTACCAGCTCCACGTATGTCATAGAGACACCAAATGATCAGTGCCGCCCAGCCTTTCATTACAATATTGTTTTGTTTTGTATTTAGTTGTCTAATGTTAGTTTATCTTTCTAAAATAGTTTTGTTTATTTGTTTATTTCTATTTCCAGTCTTACAAGATCAGTGTGAATATACAACAAAACACACAATTCCAGTATGCTTTTTTCCGACTTTATACAACTCATAATTTTTCATAACTATTCCTCTGTTGTTCTTTTCTTTTCTCTCTAATTTTTTTTTATATATAGCATATCTTGTATAACATGTCTGAACTTTATTGCTTTGTAAAATCACTACGTTGTATGATCAAATACATGTATACATTATATGTATTATATTGAATAAAAAAAATAAAAAAATTTGGTTTTCAATTGTGTTTTTTTTAAATACTTGACGGAAATAACAATATATGATTCGAACCCTTTACATCTCGTTAAAACGGACCGCGCTGTAGTGTCTTATCTATGGAGACATGCACTAACAAGCTTCTATAGACAGTCTCAAAAAGTTGTTTTTTATAATTGTAACCCCTTTGTTTCTGATATAAGTAGTCGAGAGCATCTTTGGTATATATCTTTTGTTTTGGCCACAAACACCAAATTCATATTTCAGTAATTGTAACCAATGCAACATCACACTGTACACTCTATACATAACTTCTGTTACTTTTACACAAACATTTGCTTATACCTTTCCATAATCGTAGCTGGGTATCTTTTTACGTATTATGAATCTGAAATCAATAAATGATAATGATCAATAATGATTGTATTTTACCACAACAATATAGATAAATTGAACCATGAGACTTAAACACGTTCCCCTTCACGTACTGGAAAGCAAGACAATCGATCCCGGTGAACATCATGCATGCCATCATTTTCAAGATCAAATTTGGGACATGTAAATTTAATAAATGGAAGATTATCGTAAATAAATTTAGCTCACGATGGTCTTTCTAGCTTATCATTTAAAAAAATGTGCAGAAGTTAGCGGTGCCACGAATTTCAGTTACACGGAATATAAATACGGTGTTTATAATCAGTGTTGCGCGGTGCATCGATATTTATGTAAGTGATGCATGTTTCCACCAACAAAAATTGGCCTTTAACAGATATTGAAACAAACAGGTTCGTATGGCATGTTCTTTTTATATATACAGTGATTTAAGTCTGTCACATCAGGTCTGACACATCGACAATCATCTGATTTTACATTTTTCTCACAAGTACGAGTGATGTCGAGCGCGACACGACTTTTTGTAAGCACTATTTCAAAGTCATGCTAAATATTTCACGACTGGTAAACTTTTAAATAGACGACATATTGGTTCAGAAATTTGATGGACTGCGTCGCAAGTGGCAATCATTTTGCAGTATCTTATAATAAAACATTTTGTCACCCACTTACCGGATATTCTTTGTCCGCCATGTTTCTATGCGTCAGAAGGATACGGTGCTCTTGTCAGAAGTATACAATTCTGACGGTGAGCGGAATAGGTGTGGTAGTCGCCTTATCACCGTGTCGTATCTTTTCCGCCTCGACCGTCAAGTGAGGAACTTATTCTCGCATGAATATGTAAACAATAAAAACTCGTAGCCAATGCTTAGCAATTTTGCTTCAATAATTTTTACACTTTTTATGACACTGTCATGTTATATAGTGATGTGCTGTATTTATAAGGCGGGTTATTTGAGATCTGCGAAGAACTACTTTTATTACGCATGAATAAAGTAAAAAATCGGACTTTTTGGGAATTTGGTTTTTGGCAGCTAGCCAATTCGGATAGGCTCAGAAATTGGTATCATTAACTGTGGCATTGGGGCTAAAAATTAGTGAATATGTTTGACTGTATGTTGTCTGCGTGTTGCTGCTATCTTTTTTTACTGACATAATTATTTGTCGTTTTGTTTTCAATTAAACTGAATGCTGCGTTAGAAGTCAACAGCAATTATTTATTCAATTAAGCAATTAATTATTCAATTTCTGCCATGAACATGTCTCTCCGCTTTTTATATCAATACATATTTGTTGTCACTAAGTTGAGTGGTTGTGTTGAATTAAATTAACAGAACATAATTCTGTTTGATTTAAATGTTAATATTAAATCAATACATAACAAACATTTATACGTTATTTTGTTAAGCATGTCAATGTTACTTTTTTGTCTCAATTTCACGTCTTCGTATACACCATTTGGAGATTTATTAACTTTATTTTCAGACTGTTGATCACATAACAAGTTATTTCAAAACAAAGCATAATCAGCGTGAAACTTGTTTCGTCATTATTGTAATCAGATTGTTTAATGTATTTGTTCAGTGTGTATTCAAGCTAAAACAAAAAGAGTACTCCATTAGTTGGTTCGAATTACACAATCGCGGTTGGTATGAATTTATGGGTCGGTTCTGGTTATATTCCAATACATAACATCCAACAAATCTTCAAATGAGAAAATGTATCGTTGTGTAGAAGTCGTTGTTTATTGAATTGCCAATTACATTTGAGTATTTGCTTTAAACAGGACCAGGCTTCGATTGATAACGTCTACGTGTTTACGTACGTGTGTGTTATTTGTTGTGTGTGTGCTTGTAAAACAAAAGTAGATCTTTTCTTTGTAATGTTTACGCTGTCAATAATATAATTAATTGAGTTTTTAAATTACTTTATACGAAACGATCAGACCAAACATATCAAATGGCTTTCGCATACAGCATGCACATGATCGCTATATTTCGGGTTTATTACTTTGTAAATATTTAAAATATGTCATGGCGTATCAATAAATTATTTTATTTACATGCAATTAATTCACTACATATGAGTATATTCTGCACAAATGTGTCTTTCAATGAAGGAAGATTGAATTATGGAGTAAAAAGTACGTCATTCACAATCTTTGTACGAATAAAGCAAATGCCCTGTTAATTATAACCATTCAAGATTTGTGTTTAACGCGCTGTATAATTAATAATTTGTGCATGGCGATTGCTATGTCACCAATAGGTCCATTTCAACGATAAAATATCAAGCGGATAACAGTAGGCATAGTGCAATAATAAAACCCTATCAGCCTTAACAATTAAACAACAACACATACACTCCGAAAATTAGTTGTCTTGGTAAACGAAGGTCTTTATAACAATAAAATCATGAACGAATTACAACAATTTGAGACAAATACAATAAATATAATGCCATATTTGTTTTTTATATAAAAGCTAATCATCATATGAGTTTTGTTTTGGTTTAAAAGTTGTCAAGATCGTTTCATTAAAAGACCAACGAATTGTAGAACTATGTCAGGCATATGATATATCTCTAAATAATTTATCCATATAAGGCCCATATTAGTCGAAAACTATTCACGATGCCATGTATTCTGACAGAGAACAGTAACATCTGCACCAACCTTTCAATATGTGTCTTTGATTTTTAAGTAAACGTTCACTACATAACCACAAAGATGAGCCGCGTCGAACCAGCGTCGCAGAATGACACGCCACTGGGCTATCAACAAACAGGACCCCCGCCCCAGTGCTATCAACAACCAGGAACCCCGCAACCAGGCCATCAACAACCAGGACCCCCGCCACCGGGCCATCAACAACCAGGACCAACGCAACCGAGCCATCAACAATCAGGACCCCCGCAACCGGGCCATCAACAGCCAGGACCTCCGCCACCGGGTCCTCAATAACCAGGACTCCCTCAACCGAGGTACCAACAGCAACCGATGGGACACTCTATGCAGCCGAGATGGAACAGCCCCAGATGATGCCACATCCTATGTATTCAATGCAGCAGCAGGTTAGAGTCGTTGTTTTCAACATTGCGAAAGGTCCATTATGCATCATTGACATCATTTAAGAAATTGACTGTTAAATGGTTAATGGTAATAGAAAAGTCATATAAGCTGTTTTTCCGCCACTGAAACGCGGTTCCGTTAGATTTATATCTTTTATTGTGTGTGACAATGTTGAATTCAGGACTCCACACTTATGCCAAAAGTATTTAAGATAGTATGCAGTATTATCAAAAAAGCACACTTGAATATATGGCGAGCAGCAGTTAAGCTTATATTTTTCGTAGTATCCAACTACGTGTACTTAAAATAAGGGATTAATATCTTAACCATGTAGCTTTTGCATGGTTGTAGTGCTTAATTCCTTTAACAATAGTAAGGGAGCAGGTCCCTTATCATTAAAACAGATACTCGTCCTTAATCCTTCCCAATAGTAAATAAAGCATTCCTTAATAGTTAAATATTATTTAAGAAACACGTACTAACATGTACAATTATAACTATTTGCGAAAGCATTTTACAAACGAAAGGGGGCACTTCCTGCATTATTTCAACAACATGTATAAATATAGTGGACTTTTCTATCCTTTTAACACAAATTGTGCATGCGTTCGTTAAATTTTAACAAACGGTATAAACAGTTTATCAATCAGTTAGCAATTCGTTGGCCGGAATGCCTTAATCTTCCAATCAAATCTACAGAAAAAAGTCGATTACAAAAGTCAGCCGAGAGATCATTATTACTTTCAAGTATGCTCATTATCTATTCAAATAGCTTTGAAGAACTCCTTTTCTATTGTTCAAAATGAGACAGGAAGACTTTATTCCTTATCGTTTCTAGATGACAACACGAGTGGTTATCAATAATCAGTCGGGACAGAAAAGGAATCCGCTTCTGGTTGGAACACGTAATGGAACACGTGACTGGACATCTGGTCTCTGCGGTTGCTGCGAAAACATCGGCTCCTGTATGTCGTGATATAGATGTATCTCAGGGCGTAGGTCATAAAAACATTTATTTGACCCTGGAGAATAATACATGAGGAGATTTTACAAACGTCATATGCTTTGCATTTTATAACTTTATATTCTTCGAAACAAATATACGATTCTGCTTTTCCACATATAATTGGACTGTATTTAAGAAAACCTCAGAACGTGCATTCCTAATAGTGTTAACATATTGCATGGACATGTAAGCGTGCGCTTGGTTAAGAAACTTTGCATTTCGTGAATTTATATCATCATCAACAAAAAACAGCTAATGTTTGTATTACAATGTAAATATCCATATGTAATATAATTATATCAATTTAGTGGCTCGTAGATGACATTTTTCTGAATGTCACTACTATTTCCTGATGGCTTACAGAGGTAATCTACCACATTCGCCTAGTACAATGCTATCATTTACAGATTTATTTACACCAAGTAAAATATTTACAATACTCGATTTGTACTTGTTCGAGAATGTCTGATAATTCTATTCCATATATTTCAGAGCCATATGTGAGTATAGGTTTTACCATTGAATCAAACAATTTAATATATTCCGTGTATGAAAACTATCCAAAGTTTCTTTGGTATGATTTATTAGCAGAATTAGATTTTCGGGCTTGAGCTGCAAGTTTTTTTTTCCGCTTTTCTCCATGATAATTTGGGTGTAAAAATAAGACCCAACATTTATATACAGATGTGACATAGACCCATGTATTTATATACAGATGTGACACAGACCCATGTATTTATATACAGATGTGATATAGACCCATGTATTTATATTCAGATGTGACATTAGACCCATGTATTTATATACAGATGTGACATAGACCCATGTATTTATATACAGATGTGACATAGACCCACGTATTTATATGCAGATGTGACATAGACCCATGTATTTATATACAGATGTGACATAGATCCATGTATTTATATACAGATGTGACATGACCCATGTATTTATATACAGATGTGACATAGAGCCATGTATTTATATACAGATGTGACATTTACGGGATTATTTTTAAAGACCCAATGTTCGTATGATCTTAGCGGACCTCCGTTTCTAAAATCAATGATTTCCGATTTTTGTTTGTTAATTGTCACGCCAGTATTTTCACAAAATTCCGATATAGAGTTCAATTGTGATTGTAGCTCGATCGCGGTATCAGCGCAGCTCGCAACGTCATCGGCAAAAAGAATGCAAATTATGTCTGAAATGTCTTCGGTGATAAAAATACCCCTATGACCTTTAGATTTTAGAAAGGTAGGCAACTCGTTCATGTATAAATTAAAAATTATTGTACTGGCTACGTCCCCTTGCCTAGTGCTGATGTTACAATTGAAGTTTTGCGTGACATTTTTATCATTTATCCGTACACATCCGCGTAGATTTGAATACATTGATTTTAATACTTGAAGAAGCTTCCCTCTGACACCATTTTTACATATAGTTGTAAATAGTTTATGAATAATCAAACTATCAAATGCTTTTTTGAAATCTACATATAGAACATAAAACCTTCCACCAGGTTTACACGTATATTTTTAACAATGCTTTAAAGAGTAAATAAATTATCAATGGTTGAATATGCCTTGCCATCGGCCCCTTGCGATTTTCCATCTGTGAGTTTGAAATACTCTTTATTATTTCTCCATGAGTGATTTCTGTGTTTAAAATTTAATCTTCATCATCTTCAGTTTCGTTAACCTCTAGGTTTATATCATTTAGACTTGGTTGATTGTCTTTACAAAGAAGACTTTTAAAATAATCGTACCATGAAAATGGATCTATATTACAAGAATCTGTGTTGTTCTTCTTATGACTACCGTTTATTAATTTCCAGAACAACTCTGGTTTAATACGCGATAAAACCAATTCGTTTGTTTTCGTCGTTTGATACGCTTGTTTTTTGGCCGAGCACATATTTTAAACCCTCTACGAAGTGATATATAGTATTGATAATCCGATACATCATTACTTAATCGGAATCTTCGTAATGCTGCGTACTTCGTTTGTTTAGCCGCGTTACATTTACTGAAGTGTCATTTTTATTAAAATAGTTTGTTTTATAATTAACCTTCATATCGGACGCAGCGTATTTATACAAATTTAATATTTCATCGATCGCTTCGTCAATATCCGTGCACGCGATTGCTTTAAATATTTGCGAATGTTGAATGTTAAAACTGTTTTCAAATACTCTCAGGAAATCTTGCTTGTGCGCGTCTTTCCATTTTCACGAATGATTTTCTTTTTGCCAAAAACTATTTTAGAACTTATAGGCAAATGATCAGACTCACCCTCATCTCCACGCAAAAATAAGTAATATAAGAAAAAAAAGGTCAGTGGATACAATATGGTAATCAACAGTACTAGCGCCATTATATGTAAGACATGTTAAATTTCCTAAAAAATCATCGTTGCTACGCCCATTTAAAATGTGCATACCTTGCGTAAAACAAAGTTCAACGAGTGTTTTCCCAAAATTGTTATATCGTTCTGAATCTTTATTATTGCGTGGGCGATCAAAAGGATCCGTGTTATAATCAACTTCTATGTTAAAAATGTTATCCTCATTATCATCAGAAGAAAGAGTCAATAATAGTGATACCATTAATCTCATTCATTCTCTCATAAATTGGTGAACCTTCTGGCGACACATAGGCTATATATAATATGATATCTTTTAAAGAGCAATAAATAGAACTTTTGATATACAGAACAATACAATCCTGATAGTTATGACATATTTGTGAAATAAAGCTATCTTTTAATAGCTCGTTTTTTACATACACGGCTATTCCACCACTATTACGATATGCATAAGTTGCTTTTGTTCTCACAGAGTCAAACATGTATAATTTGCTAATAAACCACAAAATTCATTGTTTTTCTTACCCATGTCTCTAATAGACCTATGATGTCAAATGAAAGTAAATAATCTACAAAGTCACAGTTATGTACAAGTTTCCTTAGCCCACACAAATTCCATGTTATAATGGTTATGTTTTCTGTTGGGCCTTGACCTCGATCCTATTCCACCCCGCCTGTTGACCCAGCTTCGCTTTCGGCATCGGACCGATCCGCCTCACTGCCATCGCGATGATTCCCTCTCACCACATTCCGCTGGCTATTGTTCGTTTGTGTATGTTGTCTACCACGGATATTTCCAATTCTCGTAATCTACCCGGTCAAGTCGTCGTACTGGTACACCTCGTTATCAATAAATAGCTTGTCAAAACGCGTTGAAGCGTATTGTCCTTGATTTCGCACTTGAACTAATCGCTTTCCCAGTTCACGCCTGTGTAGTTGAACTCGCTCAGTAAAATCCTCGCGTACGGAAAATTGTGAATGCTGTCCAAAACTTGCCTTGATTGTTTGAGTATGGTCTCACGGTCTTTGTAGCGAGAAAACTTTGCGACAATCTGGGATTTTTCAGAAATTTTATTCCCCATTCTGTGCGCTCTTTCTATTTTGACGTGCTCAAAATCGGGCAACCCAAGTGTGTCTTTGATGAAATGTCGTACCTTCTGTTCCGTATCCTCCCACTTCTCCCCGCTTGTACCTGGTATCCCGAGAAAACGCATATTATTCCGCCGTGAATGACAATCTAAACTCTCAATTTTCGAACAAAGGCTATGCATTTGTTTCTTTATTTCTTGATTTTCCTGTTTGAGCGATTCATTTTCTGCTTTTAACATATTTACTGTGTTACTTATGTCATCAACTTTTGAGTTAATCGTTGACAAATCAGAGCGCATTTCGGCTTTCATTTCTCTGAGAAAACACATTACCTCATTGTCCTGGTTAGATCGGCTTGTGTTTTACTGAGCACCCCGTGCACTCGCGGGCGTTGTGATCGTCTCCGTAGGTCTTGCTGCTGTTTCAGCGAACGATAAAGTCCGTTGTTTTTGTGTACTTGGCGGTCCAGGATTCGTCTCCACATCCACACCCAGTAACGTCAACATAGACAGGATTATAGCTAGACGCAAACAGACACTAATACTCCTTTTACTCACACACAATGAACACACTCTACTTCTTGTCTTTTTAGGCATCACAAATAATCCAATTCGCATCCTGTAAAGCACAGTATCGATAGCCATTTTTGAAATTTATTGAAATTTTTCGAGAGCGCAATTTTCACGTGCAGCAATTAGCAAGGGACACAAATATGTTAAATATCCGCGATCATTAAGAGGTGCGAATGTAAACAAACTCCACCAACTGATTTGATTTTTTTCATAATCAAAAGGCTGCAAGACGTTCTGGTTGGTCAATTGGGCGTTGACGTGTACAATAGCAGTTCGAGTTGGCGACCATTTCTGCATGCCCTTATGTGTGCCAGACGCTTTTTTGGCCCTTAGGATCCGTGTGAGGGGTCTTGGCGATATAAAGGTGAGTACTTAGTGCGTATCAGAACACGATATTTCGCGTAAGATCCATGTCAGGACGCTTGGTGTCATTAAGGTTTGTACATCGTGCGCGTAAAACAAAATTTTTCCTTTGATCGAAAAAAACCCATAACGAATCGACATACATTTAAAGTCTGTATGGTGTCTTAATGACGTAGTGTCATTTCCTGTTGGGTCCGTAAAGGACGATTTTTTAGGGGGGGGGGGGGGTGCATTAAGGTTTGTATTTCGTGCGTATCAAATAACAGTATCTCTTGTTAGATCTACACAAGAACCTTAATTTACATAAACTGTTGTTCTGTTGTACTTTGTGCGTATCATACAGCGTTTTTTCTCGTAAATTACGTACCAGGATGCAACGGGTCATTTAAGAGTGTACTTTGTCTGTTTCAGAAAATCACTTGTCATTTTATTGCGGTCCTCCTAAAGACTTATACTTCATATTATACATTTAAGAACACTTCTAGAATGATGTGCTTATTGGTTCCTTGAGCTTAGAATGTCTTTGTGAGTTCCTGAAAGACTCGCGTAACGTTTTGTATTTGTTGTGAATACACATTTGTGCAGAGATTTGACTCTTCCCTGGTATAGTTCATCGAATTCATGCCGATGTAGCAGACCATATGAGAATGAACTAGTAGAAAATTGTCCTGATTTGCATTAGAAAATCAGTAACAAAATGGTGATTCTTCCATACTTGACAGGACTTTACTTATGACAAAAGTGGTTATTGTTTCGAGAGGATGCAACCACTGTGATGAATAAATATACTTATCAAATAACGGTATTTTTCTGTTATGTCGGTGTAAGGACCTTAAGTGTCATACATAAAGTGATGTAGCTTGTATGTACCATATATCTTTACTTCATTTTGTGGTTTAAACGTCTCCCGCGTACTACCGGAACACTCATTCATGTATAAGTGGAAAAAAAGCGATTAAATGTTTGTTTTGTAAATTTTGCTTTTATAAAATGTTTCAAACACACTTTGTTTATTACAACGAAGTATTCACATTTATTTTCATTTTTTTCGCAGGGTTCAATTTGCAAGACTGTGTGATTTTTGCGGCCGTTGTGCTGCCTGCCAAATGCAGCGTGAGCTGTATGCCATGGTTTTATAGTTTACATGCCTGTTGAAAGGCACGAAATCGGAATGAACATGTGCATTTTCTATAAAACAACAAAGTGTCTAATCATTATGATGTCAAATGTGTATTTCAATTCAATAAACCATACAATATATAGTAAGAAGTTAAACATGCAACATGCCATATGAAATATTTATAAAATGCTTTACTGATAGAACCGAAATCTGCAAAAATACTTGTCAAATGCAACAGAAAAAAACTGTTTGTTCAGGTTTTAACTTTCTAAACAAGATCTGTGGAAGTAGTTTCACTGGAGGCTGACGAGGTCAAAGCGTAGTCCGTTTCTCTACGACGTCGGGTATATGTTTTACTACGAAACATTGTATCAATCGAAGTACATATTGGCGGAAAAATTGGGTTTTAAACAGGAAAGAGTATGCTTTTCTAATAACAAAACTCTGAATTTAAGCACAATAACATTTCATAGGTCTGTTACATCAAATTATGTTCCAACATTTGTCTGGTTTGTGCGGTTTAACATGAAATATACCGCTGATTTATCAAACCGAAGTCAATTTCAATTAAACAAATGCAATTAAGGTTTACAACTGTGTTTAATTGACACAATTTTACCATTTTCATATTGATCTATGTATCGTTAAGCCACTGGTGTGTTTAGAAATGTGAAGGGTGACCCAGTTATCAG
>NC_068366.1:52583896-52618896 GCF_020536995.1 Dreissena polymorpha | reverse complement strand
ATTTTAGAAGGCATAAATAAATGCTATTAAACTGTCCTATAAAAATGCAATCCTAGATGGTTGAGTATTAATGAATAAACATGGTAAATGATATGATATGTGAATCAGACGTCACATAATATTAATATGAAGCAATTGTTGTTGCTCAAGTATTTTCACGACTGTGATTTTCCGCAAAAATGAAGATAATAAAATCTGAATTAATGGCGATAATTAATTTGAGTAATGCACGTTATTTAGTGCTTTTCGGTGATTTATAGAGAATATCAATGCATAAACACTGATAATTCACTGTTTCAAACAGGGAAACTTATCGAGTATTTTCACGGTTATAATGAGACGTCGTTTTAATGATGTTACGACGTCATTTTTTTCAGCAAAAATACAAATATTATCGTTCTTAAGCATAAAATAAAACGAAAGTGAGTTTGATTTGGTAGAATCTCGATTTTTATTCACCCGTGATAATAGAACACAAACAAAATCTATAATCACTCGTGAATTAAAATTGATATTCCATCAAATCCAACAAATATCCTTTATATAATTAAAAATTTGGGTTGTTGTTCATGTTTCTGAATCCATCATGAGCATCATTATCATCTAGAACCATCATCAATATCGCCGTCCTCATTGTGATCATTGCCGTCAACAAAAACAATGCTAACATATATTATTGATGTTATGGTTTAAATGAGCTTTAGAAAAAATAATATTTAACCGGTGTTTAATAAATTCAAAATTAGAAGCTGAACTAATACATCCTGCGACACTCATATTTTGTAAAAGACCAAAACTTGTGTTAACTTAATTGCAATATCATTAAAATAAACAATCTGACAAATTGCAAAAACTTGTTCACTATGTTTTAAAATAGCCATATCATGGCAAATGCTCTGCCCCTACATCTAGATCAAGTTTTGCACTCGGCATTGTTATCATAAGAACACATTTTTAGAAACAAGTATAATGAATATAAAACAAAGAATGTAACATAAAGAGTGTTAACAAAGTTTTACTAGAGCCGTATAGAACACTGCCCATGCCCGAATGCACAATGTTTCACAACGGACCTAAACATTTTTCGAACTAAGCCGAGAGACAAGAACAAATTAATGTTCTTACCAAGTTTCATGACGATTGGATTATACCTGTAACTTCTAGAGTGTTCAGAAGCTTTTACTATAACCATACAAGTGAAACTGCTCTACGCTAACAAACATTTGGAAAAACGAAAGAAAAACGTGTTAACTTAGAACTGCTTGATACGGTTTTGAAAATTAGGCTTAAGTAAAATAACAGTCAAATCGGAACAAATATCTTTGCATAATACCCAGCGAAACCACTAAACAGCATGTAAGACGCCGTGTCTGCTTAGAACATTGTCACTCACATATTTTGTCGGTCAGACACACGTGTTTGGAACATGAAAACGATTTAAGGCAAATGCCAAATACAAAGTTATTAGCACAGCTTAGAAGAGTTAAATTTATATTTAAATGTAGGCTTGCGTTTTGTAGAAAAAAAGAATCGCATGTCGTTTAAACTTTTCAGTGCTTCTGTATAAATGTATAACAGGGTGTCGGATCACGTGACTTTGTGTGGTTCCTCCTTTTAACTTTCATGGATGTATACACGACGGTAAGTGGTGCTTTATTTCAAATAATTTTTAAAGAATTAGTTTTCTTAAACATTTCAACTAGTGCATAAAAAACAGATTTTTATGCTGCTTATGACGATGTGAAATACATAGGAATTACTTTATTAAATAAGCCTGTATTATTGTTAAAAAATTCGGTATATCTACTGCATTCATTGTACACGGTAACGTTTCACTTAATGTGAACTTTTGTAAACGAGTTCAGACGTATTCAAGGATTTATTCTTATACCTTAAAATATCGACACAAACTGCAAGAAAAACTGTCTTTCATGCACTACCGATTTTTGCAAATGCATTTCAATAACTTGAGATATTTGCAAAAATAAAGTTCTTAACGGTGTGTTTTTATTCTGTCCAGCCCGTGTGTAAAACCCGGGAAACCCCATAGGTTCTGCACCCTGTATAATATTTTCATGTAGATCAAACGGCTGCATCACGTAATTGCATGGAAATCTGCTGTTGTGATTTAAAGCGGAAAATTATAATGTTTTTGGCAATAATACGTTGTTGTTTTTTAAGATTAATAACGTGTTTTGTTCAATTATATTATTTAATTGTTCAGGAAATCAACGGTCACAAACATATTTTGTCTTTTAGCGTACATGTGTATTGGTTTAAATAAAACAGTGAATATTATTTTAAATATTTAATATGATAAAAAACAATAATTACAAACGCGATAATATTTTACAAATTATTATAAGATCGCAATGATCTGATAATAATTTGTAAAATAAGCGAGTTTATGAATTCAATGAATACAAAATATGCATTATAAACTATAATTGTATACATGCTCATTTTCTAGTATAGAAAGAGATAAGCATGTCGTTATTATTGAATTAAGAAACGTTAATTATGAGCACATAACAGGAAAATACAGTGTATTTCTTAGATCATGTTTGAAACTAATTAATTTACACAATATCGTTTTTTATTTGACGATTATATGACTTTGTAACCTCTATTGAATTTATTCACATGAATATGTGAATTGGTCGATACAAAACAGCTTATTGAAAATTTCTTTTTTTCGTAGAATAAAAAAAACGTCATAAATTATTCAACTTCGTCTCAGACAGAAAACCGTGCTCATATTTTATTTTTAATCGAAAATAACATTGTACAATATTACAGATTTAAAACATAGAGCAGTTTATTTACATACATTATTTTTGAGCTAATAATATTTTATTGGTGAAAGGTTTTAGTGTTTCTATTTCGCTTTTGGCTCGTGGGACCCGCCTATATGCCCATGGCGTCCATTTCCCGCTTCATTTGGCAGACAGTGCAAAATGGGCAGAACGTGGTCGTTAGGCAATCGTTGCATACCGTTCCCTTAAATAAAAAAAATCTTAATAATCATGCTGATAAAAATCAATCTTAACTTCAAATAATCAAACAAACGATATACTTCGTCTTTAACAGCTTTTTATGTCGTTTTCTGCACAAGTTTTGTTTACTAATATAAATGATGGTTATTTTTATTGTTTAAGAGGATACGTTTCCAGTAATATGAAACTGTTTTCCTTCCCCTTCCATATGTGTATATCAAACGCAACAGTGTTATAAAATGAGTTTCTTTTTCGTTTACTAATTATTTTTGAAAATAAATAATACAAAAAGTTACCAGTAACGGAAAAGTTTCACCATACATGGCTATTAAAGAATTCATGGACAAACATAGGCTAATTAGAATCAAAATATCAGCATAAGCTATATTCATGGAGTAAAAATAGCAAAGACGTATTCTAAATACAGTATTTTATGATATACCTATCCGTTTTCTGACACAATGATACACTGTATTTAACAATCAAATACGAAAAGCCATATCCCCCAATAGCGTTTATGTTTCTATATCATAGTAATAGCCTACTACTACTGTTTCTGTCAATACAGATATTCGGTCGTCTTTGGCAATTATCGCCAGGCCTAGAAAAAACTATGTTCACATGACAAATGAGGTGACGTCAACGCCATACATTGACGTAACGTTGTTTTCCGAAAAATACTTTACCTAAAACTGTCCTGGAAATTTTATTAAATTTTCTGGTCATCGGGTACGGCACAATAACAGAAAGTGTCGGTCTTGAATCTAACGAGGGCAAACGAGTAAAAACAAATTTTCTTGAATTGCACTACCGAATAAATATATTCATAAACTGTATTCTATGTTAAAATAACTCAATATCAATGAACACTGATAAAACTGATTTCATCCCATTCAAGTTGCTTTTATCAAACACGACTTTCAAACTGACTCATTGGTGCCCTCGGAGACTTTTTCATACTTCAGTGTTTCGTCAACATATTTATGACATTCGATGTATTGTTGTTGGTTAACTTAAAACAACGTAAGAAGACATTTAATACGAGCTTTAGAAATACAGATAGTTAAGTCGAGAAAAATATCACGAAGAATTCGTGATAATAATTTGTAAGAGTTCTCAATCTTTGCAAACTTTATACCGAAAAGTGCTATAATTAAGTGGAAACTGCAGGTCCAAACGAAAAAAAAAACAACGTGTGACTTTACAATCAACTTAACCGACACAAATTCAGAACCCCATACTAGAGTAGTTTACAATTATTATTTTTTTTTAATGTAATGTTTAATCAGAAATATAAATTAATTACTTATTGTGATCCGTGTATATACCGTCGTTTTGCAACACACCAAAGAAATACAAGAATCAAAATAATTGATTATATTACGATAAATCAAAAACTAAATACGGAAACGCAAACTGATTTCTGTTTAGCATTTTTTCGTTGAACTAATTAAAAAAATATTTCCCCATTAAGATTTCGTTTCAAATCTTAATGTTGTTATAATAAATGTTTGAACATTAAAATTAAGTGTTTTTCTCGTTCACAGTGTATGCTTTGCTAAAATAGTAACCAAATAATAGCGGAGCTACTGCCATGGAAATAAACTTATGGGCTACTTTTCTCCCTAATCCCAGTGGGCATCAAACGTTTTTCGAACGTTGCTGAAGCGTAATATTTAGGTCGCAACGTCGGCAACCATTACTAAACGTTGCCATAACGTTGCATACAAAACATTACCAGGACGTTTCAATATAACTTTGCAAGGACGTTTCAGAAACGTTGCATTCTGGTCGCGAAATTAGTAACCACTTCCGAACTTTTCTGCAACGCTGCACGCGAAACGTCGGTCGAGCGTTTGCGAAGGATGTTGCAAACACGTTGATTCTAGGTAATTGTGCACTCTTTTAGCGTCTGCAGTTTTTTTCTGCAGTTTCCACCCTTGAATTCAGTATCGCGAGGCATCGATTTCCGGTCTTTGTTGTGTTTTGCCGGCCAGTGTGAATGTTTGTGCGTAGAGCGATAGTCGGAGGGATAACCAGAAAATTACTAGTAAAATTCGAAATTGAAGTATATATGTTAATAAAAAACACATCCCTCTTCAAGAAACGAGTGGTAGGTTTACAGTACCGGTACTTTATAATGATACAGTTCCTGCATCCACAGGCAGCAGTATCATAAATTTGCCCCCCCTCCCGGACCCTACACACCCCCGAGCTTACCCTAGGGGTTCCAGATTGTTAAATGTACACCTATTGTGTATAGTTGAACTTTTCAACAACGAATATTGACAAAAAACACAGTTAAAAAAATATAATACCTATACGAGGGTTATTTTTTCAAACAGTGTATTTTTGTCAATATTCGTTGTTGAAAAATCACACCATATACAATAGGTGTACATTTAACAATCTGGAACCCCTGGGGTAAGCTCGGTGGGGGGGGGGGGGGTAGGGTCCGGGGGGGGGTCACATTTATGATACTGCTGCCTGTGCCTGCATCGCATGAATGAAAAGATGATTTCTTGTAAATTTTAGAAATTCTTTTTTTTTTATGAATAAAATCCATTGTTCAAGTTTAAGTTAACAAAATTTGCTGAAACTTTCAAATGGCGCCGTGGTGTAGTAGATGAGGTGTCTGCCTAGCGATCGTGAGTTGGTTGGTTCGATTCCTACTCGAGCAATGTTTTAGTTCAGAAGTCCATTTTTACCTCAAATATCGTCGAATTGAAGTAAGAAAGGCATACATTCTTCAGTTAAACTTCTGCTTAACTCGCCATGCTATGAAACAGATTTAAATATGACCCAATCAGAAGAAGGCATTACGGTGTACATGTAAATTTTATTTAACATGAGCTTTTAACACCGACTTTAACCTAAGTAGATCTAGAATGCTCATCTTTGTCGATTTAATAAGCATATGTTCAAAACAGATATGGTGCAGTTTCTATTCACAATTCTTAGTTTCAGCAACTTTTAATGCATGTCTTTTTCACACCTCTGCCTGTGTAATTGTATGTACTTACATTCTACGTTACATAGGACGGTATACTGTACGATTTGTATCATTCACTATTATTTATGTACCGTATACAAATAAAAGATGCTATTTATTTCAGAACTTGCACACTTGTAATTGTCATTTAAGAAAAAATCAACAAAGCTCAATTAATGCAGAAAAGTATAACATCGCTTTACTATATCACGCTCTGCGCTTACAACAGACGAACGCAGACTGTGTTTTCCGCCGTTTATTCTTCACGTTTGAACCACATGGTTTACATCGAGGCTGTGTTTAATATCGATAAATATCTACAAAGCGAGCGGATCGAGAGATATTGAAAATTTGAATAGTGGTTGGCTTTAAATTGCTCAGGCGTGCAAAATTCAAAGTATCATAACATAATTCTTACGGAACATTATAGAAAAATGAATTATCTACACATGTATGTAAATATTATTGCAATCCGTTGATATTAACTGTCGTCTGCTATCGGGGCTTAAATGTTGCGCACAAAATACTTGCGCAACAATATAGACAAAGAAGGAAAACTTTCCACCATTGTTTTGATCTTGCCCCCGTTGTACGCTCCAAATATTACCAAAAAGTAGCTAAATTTTGATAGCGGCAACAAGTTGGACTATCTCATTAGGCGTCCGGAATTTCAGTGTAAAAGGCACTCAATGAAGTTACATGGAACGATTTTTTTCTACTGTAAATATTAATATATTGGCTGATTATTTTAAACAAAATAGAAAAAGATACTGGTATAACCATTATCTATGATTTTGTGTTATAACTCCAAAATAACCATTTTCTATGATGTTGTGTTATAACCCCCAAATATTTCATAGTTCATTTCATTTACATTGGTTTTCTTTTTTTTTACTGGCATCCGTGTGCAGTTTTCATTAATGGAACAGAACTGTGTAGGCTTTAAAAAATCTGCTTCATCTTGTAAGCGTAATTATATATTTTTCTCAACTTCAAGGGGAGATGATTCTGAACTTATTCTTACGTTGCTCATTTACGATAGGGGTTGAGTACTCATTGATATGAAAACACTGTAAAAGTTTTAATGTGTTTACGAACCCATATAATTCATGGGCATAATAAAAACAAAAAATGGTTACAATAAAACAGCATATTTACTTAAACTAAAATGTCTACATCAAAACAAAAAGTTAACATTGAACACAAATAAAATAATTTGATTCTACTGGGGCTCGAACCTTGGGCCTCTCACATGTGAAGCGAGCGTGTAACCACTACACTACGGAACCGCTTGAAAAATCACCTTCTAACTAAGATATAAATAAGCTATTAATAGTCGGTTTAAATGTAAACCCGGAAGTTTAAATGCTGGATGGTGAGCGAGGTTAAAGGTCCATACCAAAGGGTCCATACCACTGGCAAGATACGGATGAGGCCTGCGGCCTTCTATATCTGGTTCTAAAAATAAAACCTGTAGGAGGACTTGATAGTAATGAGACTGGGGTGCTGTGATGGTGCTACTCATTGAAAAGCGGCTGCTTTCTTTATCAATACTCATAATTGCAATTAATAATGCGTGTCGCGCCTTTATTAGTAACTAGGTGGTTGCTATGATAGTGGAACATAGAAGTTTTGTTTTTATACAAAACCAGAAAGTTTCACCGGTTCGCGTATTTGCCCAGTACCTGTGATCTTTTATTATTGCCCAGTCCCTGTGATCAGTTATTAATTAAAAGAATTAGCTTTGCATTATTGGCAATAAATGTTGTAGTCAATGTAATAGGCACAAATGCAGTACTTATTTACAATAATTTACACAAAAAATCACCACTATGCAAGATATTGTGACAGCAAAATATATACATAGATCCGTAAAATAACTTCTCCTTCCATAAGCAAAAATAAAACGTATTACATACTAGTCGCCGCACTTCAGTGCGACGCCAATAATCTCCTACATAAACACCATGTACTGGTTCTTCACAGGAAACGGACTCGACAATGTCCAGATCTGCCTATAATATACTCTGAAGTAAACAGAGATAGACAGAAATTTGTGTTTTGTTTTTATGATAAGTAAAATATAACAGTTAAATATAAAAATACTGCAACGTTTAAATGCAACCTAAATTGCAACGTTTGAATGCAACCTAAATACAAAGTTGCTGCAGCGTTGGGTGCCCACTGGGATGTAATACACGGCGCGACTACTTGCGTGATAACGTGCGACCTCTATTGTCAGCACAGGGCCAGGACGGCTTCCCGTGGTTAAGACATCATGTGGCATTTATATTACCGGTACCATTAGTTATTGCTAAGGGTTTCATTTATCAAATTATTGTTAATGTATGATTGTTTCTGTTCGTTTGTTTGTATAACAAAATATGTAAACATTGGGAACAATTGGATTAGATTTAAATTATCAAACACACATGGGTGATTTCAAAAATAATGAAGCCTAAATGAATATTTTTCTCAAATTTTAGATGTTACGTTATGGCAACAGTTTTGTTTGTATTGCATAGGGAAAGCGTTCAAGTTTTATAAATAAGTAGGGCCGTTATGTCAGATCAATATGATATTGTTGTTATTTTGTCTAAGTCATATCTATAACATAAACATGAGGATAAATAGTGCACACACATTCTCAACATGTGCATTAAGACACACTCTTTATAAATTTGAATCGGTTGTGTTTATTTCAAACTTGCGATATAAAAAGCTATACCATAATTTTGAAAACTGAGTTGTGTCTACGATTATGCAATAGCGGCGAAATTCAGTGCCTTCAGCGCTTGGATTGAAGTATAGAATGTAGCACTGTTCAGTGTAGGAAGAGCAGACACATTTTGGCCCTGTTACAATCACCCATTACCAGTAAATTTCATCCCCAAAACCTCAGGGTAAAGGCTGGGACAGTAAATTATCAGGGGAAGACAGAATGTACTATCAATAAACGCCTTATGTTGACAACATTGTATTGCTTTCAATACCAGCATATCAAATAACACAAATTTAAGGGAAAGCGTATATGCCATAAGACAAGTTTTCCGTAAAGCGAATGTAACAGTGTTATTTGAATGCGTGGAAAGAAAAATGCGTCTTAATTTAATATGAACATACGATATGTTTCGATAACAAAGAAATAAATTCATCATAAATATGTGAGGACACATTATAAAGGATGTGATCTCACATAGTAAAATATGTATCTACGAACACTATTATTGGTTTAATATACAAATATACGTGAACTTCATAAACAAACATTTCATAAGGTGTATATACAACTATTAAGTGAAAAAATAACACAACAATACTTAAATCTTTGTTTAAAATTAAACAACATCAATTAAAATTGTTTCTTTTTTTCAAAGTCCGGATAAACGAACAATATCGTTTTTTAAAGATAATTATTGTTTTATTTTTCAAATTGAGGAAATTGCAATTCTCAACTTAAAATGAAATTATAAGGTAAGGATTTAGTATTCTAAGATATGATATTTTTTTAACATGGTATCTTGACTCCGGTAATTGAAATATACATACCCGAATACCACCCAAAGTGCGGACACGAGCTCGCATTACTACCTCACTTCCGGGTACACAAAACGGCATTAATGGACAGTCCCCAAGTTTCTTAGATATCTGGCACACCATGCATGAGTAGCAAAACCATGTAAGAAAGCCTGAAAACAAGAGAAAATATGTCTTTATCATGAGCCTACAAATACATATTAAGTTTAGCGAAGTGTATATCAAAATTATGCAAGATTTGTGGCTTCGTTTTATATGTATAATATGGAAACACTAACAACAAGTCAAGGCATTCAATAGATACTGATATTAGTACTAATAGAACCTCCAAGAATACCGATTGCACAATTAGTTTAACTTACCAAATATGGTAATAAGAATTTACTTTATTTTATTCCAAGAATTCAATGCACTAGAAGTTCAATAACATGATGAATTAAGCTTGTTCCAATACAAGGCGCAATCTGCATCCCCGATAAGCAAGTGCAACTCCATGAAAGCCATTTGCTTTATCCAGTTTAACAATATTTTGTAAATTGAGCTGCACCATGCAAAAATGGGACTTATGTCACCAGCATTGCTCAAGACCAGCCTGGCTGAGCCTCCATATTTCCAAAGACTGGACAGGAGCTACCATGTCCCCTTTTGAGACTGCAAAATCTTGTATGACTTTATAGCTGACTAGATTGGTCCACACCAGACTGGGAGAGGTTTACATGTTGGTCAAATTCCATTGGTTAATTCCAGGGATCATGATGCTTAAATGCCCCTATCATTTTGTTGCAGTGCCCCAGGAAGGCCTTAAATTTCAATGTCCAGCTCTTATGCCCCCCTTTGACCCCTACCAGGCCTGTACGCAGGGAGGGGCCCATGGGGCCCCCCACCCCAGCTGGCTGTCAAGTTAGGATTTTTTAAATAATGGACCTACTGCATTTTTTCTCTCAGGAAAGGGCCTACAGTACACTTCCCCTCAATACAAAAGAGGAGATGTGTTTTATTGTCCCTGATTAACAAAAGGATTAGCGCTATTTTACTCGCAAGTGGAGATAAGCCGCTAGGCAATGTTTTCTTATGGCCTTGTAAACAAATCCCATATCAGAGCCCTTGTGATAATGAATGCTTCTATCAATGGTTGATGTAACACGTTTTGATTGACTAAGGAAAGAGATGCAGCAAATGGAAGCCAAAGATACAGGAGGTTGTAGGCTTGGATATTGCTGACGTTAATAATTTGTGAAAAACAAATAATGTTGGAAGCAAATAGAGAGGTGATATGGAAAATTATTCATTACTTTGAACCAGCAAGATTCTTTGTCAAAGTCCGAGGCCCATAACTTAGCCAAAAAATCAATGGACCGGAATGAAAGTCATACTTCATCCGAAAGTCTTGTAAGCAGACTCACACACCAAATATCAGGTCAATATCTTAAACCATTTTGAAAAAATCTGGATAATGAAATGCCGGACAGACGGACGGAAGTCCAACTGCCATATGCCACCCTACCAGAGGAATAATAATCAGCTTAATATCTGAAAGAGTTGCTAAAAAACCCTCAGGAAAACGGTTATTATAGTGAAAAATTTAAGTCCAAGGCCAATAACTTCGCCAAATATCAATGGGCCGGAACGAATTTCACACTTAATCTTTCGGTCATGTAGGTAGACTCGCATGCCAAAAATCAGCTCAATATCTCATATAGTTTCGGAAAAAAATCCTACGGAAAATGGTTGTTATATAAAAAGTTGCAAGGTCCAATCTAATGCCACAGTTGTTGACAATTTTGATGGTTTATCTGTGTTGATGGTGGTAAAAGTAAAACTTTGTCGTAAATGATAAACATTTTATTAGGAATTTATTTTGAAACTTTAGAGGAGGCTTGAATTCAAAGAGAAAATAGTATTATGGTTATATGTCAGTCATACTTTATGATACATTTATTTTAAAGGCTTTTGATTTTCAAAGGTTTATACCTATGTTGCCAGCTGGTATCGTGCTATTAACCTTTGATTAAATGTTTATTTATGTAAATTACATAACAATATAGCAATTTTAAGTGTTGAATGGTTGGTGAAAAGATCTTCTAAAATTCCCCTTTTCACCCAAAACGACGCGAAGTTCCCCCCTCTAGGGGTCCCGGCCCCAATCCCCCAAAATGAAGCAAGGGCCCTGACATTAATAGCATACATTTCTGAAAAGCATGCTGTTCACACCAATACTAAAAGCTTTAGACTTCAGAAAGGTGCTTATTTACTTGTTATATTCCATAAAATTATATTACAAAATAAGTTTTGTTAAGCATTAAAATTCACCTCGAAAAGTGCAAAAATAAAAAAAAATAGGGAGGGAAGACCCCTCCCACACCTTGGTTGGCCCCCCCCCCCCGGTCAAAGATTGCAAAGATTGGCCTGCAGGAGGGGCCCATAGCTAAGTAGGCTACTGTTACATGTTTTTTTTAATCTGATAACGTCATCAAACAGGAATTTTATTTGAAGTTTCAATAAATTAATTAAATTTCCACATTTAAATGTTTAACTAATTATAGAAACAATTTTTAAAATGAAAAAACATGTAAAAAGATACATACATAACATGCTGTATTGAAATTATGCCAAAGAGATAATATGAAAACGTGTGTGAAAGTCCTATTTTGACAAATTAGTACCCTGCCCTTTTATAACCAAGGTAGCAGAAGCACTTTTGGTGGATGCTTGAGTTGGAAAAATTTCTAGCAGATTGATCTGTTAAACTTAATAAAAACAACAAAAATGGTGTAAGTAAATGTTAATCGAGAAAGGATAATAGCCTAAGACAGCTATCTTGTCAACACTCACATTGCATATATGATTTTAGACAAACTTTAATACTCTTTGTTGCTTTTGTACAGTTTTCAAATAATAAGTATGTCCCCCATGTCAAATACTGTAATATCTTTTTAATGTCCTTGGGATATTTGGTTGTTGGAGCAGAAGTGGTATTAATTTATATGAGCCGTGCTCTGTGAAAAGGGAGTTTAATGCATATGCATAAAGTGTCCTCCCAGATTAGCCTGTGCAGTTAGCGCAGGCTAAACAGGGATGAGACTTTCCGCCTAAACTGGATTTTTTCTAAGAAGAGACTTTATTTAAACGAAAAATATCATAAAAGTAGAAAGTGTTGTCCGGCCTTGTCCCTGATCAGCCTGTGCAGACTGCACATGCGTCCCTGATTAGCCTGTGCAGACTACACAGGCTAATCTGGGAAGATACTTTTCGCATATGCATTAAACCCCCTTTTCACAGAGCACGGCTATATATAATCATGCTGCAAAGTCAATAAGGTATTTATATTCAATCATAACATTATATATTTTGGTTGTGGCATTTTCCTGATAAAGGAGTGAAAAAGCAAACTTCTTGTGCCAACCTTCAGAGACATCTCTGCTCATATGCTACTCTTATGATTATTAGCATCTTAGCATTGTATGAAACAGCATCAGGGCTCAACATTAACGGTTTTCCGACTGTCCGGGACAACCAAATTGTTAGTCCGGACAAGTAAATAAAGAGTTTGCTAGTCCGACGGGACAAGTGGTCGTTATAATTTCATGAGTTAGAAAAAATGCCTTTAAATCCGTTATTTCTGTCGAGTTACCACAAAACGTTTTCGATTATACAGGCCTCGACACTTAGGCATGTCCGAAAGACATTCACTGCCAGTACCTAGGTCCGGGCTAGCCAACGTCCCAGGAACATGCGCGACCGTTCGTGTGTATTATGGGCGGGATTATGTGTTCTATATTAATAAACTGCATTTTAAATAAGCTTTTCAAAGATGTAAAAATCATAATACATTACAGTACGATCAGATGACAATTAATTCCCAGAGTGAAGTCGGAGACAACAAACGCTTTTTAACCGATCATATCTTGACATAGATTTGGAACGTATTTTTATCGAGAAAACACGTCAGTACAAATTTATACCCCCACAAACGAAGTTAAGGGGGGTATATAGGAGTGAGCTTGTCTGCGGTCGGTCTGTCGGTATTAAGTGTCCGCTCTCTAATTCAAGTTGTTTTCATCCGAGCTTAACCAATTTTGGTCAGAAATTGTATCTAGATGATGTCTAGGCCAAGTTTGAACATGGGTCATGGCAGGTTAAAACTAGGTCACGGGGTCACTTAGTGCGTTTTAAACATTGAGCTTGGTGTCCGCTCTCTAATTCAAGTAGTTTTCATCCGATCTTCACCAAACTTGGTCAGAAGTTTTATCTAGATTATCTCTATGCCAAGTTTAAACATGGGCCATGTCGGGCCAAAAACTAGGTCATGGGGTCACTTAGTGCGTTTTTTAACATTCAGCATGGTGTTGGCTCTCTAATTCAAGTAGTTTTCACCCGATTTTCACCAAACTTGGTCAGAAGTTTTATCTAGATGATTTTAAGGCCAAGTTCGAACATGGGCCATGCCAGATGAAAAACTATGTCACGGGGTCACTTAGTACATTTTACACATTTAGCATGGTTTGTGCTCTCTAATTCAAGTAGTTTTTATCCGATCTTCACCACACTTGGTCAGAAGTTGTATCTAGATGATGTGTGGGTCAAGTTCGAACATGGGCCATGCCGAGTCAAAAACTAGGTCACGGGGTCACTTAGTGCATTTTAAACATTGAGCATGGTGTACGCTGTTTTTTTTTAAGACAACATGCAAAATATTCTGTGTAAAAGAGGCATGTGGGGGTATTTGTCACGTCTGTGACAAAGCTCTAGTTTTTAACGGAATTCCGCTAAATAAGTTTTTTCATTGGTTTCCTCCAAGTGACGTGTTTTCTAGATAAAAATACATTTTAAACTAAAAGCCGGGATCGCCCAGGATCCTCAGATATCGATGAAGTTACCAAACTCGACATTTATACAAAGTTACATTAAAATTATTAGTCATTTATCAATTTTAAATAACTTTAATTTGTTTGATTGATTAGAAGTGTTTAGACAATCTTTTTTTACGCAATTCAATTAACAAAACTAATATTAAAGGTCGATCCCGGCTTTTAGTATACAACTTAAAGGGAGTTAACCCTGTACAATTTTTCGACTACCGTAACTCGTTATTTTGCGACATTTAAGATCCACTGACTTACGATTATTTGTCAGACGGCAACCATGGTTTATTTTAGCAGTCTATGTAAAAAAATGTTATTAAAATGCTTGGGTCAGCGCACATGAAAGATTGGTCAGGGCTAGTAGGTTCTGCATTTACTAGCCCGAATGGGCTTGTTGAGCAAAAAGTTAGTGTCGAGGCCTGTTATATTTTGTTCACGCTTAAACGACAAAGCGCGAGATATTCCGATAGTACCATGTGATACTACACTGTACTGTTCACAAGGGAAGCAACCCATAACATTTTTCTTTGCCAAGATAACAAGAATATTCTCCCTTGTAAAGAATATGCATTTTATGACACCGGTACACACCCATCTTACAGACAATAGACGAGTTAATTGTTATTGTTTACATTCGGGATTTTCCGCGCATGCGCACTGTCTGGTTGGCAAAAACACTGGTTATAGACACGTAAATCATTTGTAAGGGGCTTTTGTTTAGTCAATTAAACGATAAAAAATCCGAAATTAACATTAGAACTCTTAAACAATAGTGCAAATATATCATATTTAGTACCAATAAATGTATATTCATATATCTAATTTCCTCTTTATAAAATACAAATTAGTTATTAGTATCAGAGTAAACGTGGTCGGAAGACTAAAAACTGACAATACCACACAACAAAACAATAAATTAGCCGTATTGTTTTGTAAAGTAAGACTTTAAAAAATGATATTTCAAACTTATAAAACATATATTAATTTGATTATAACTATAAACGGTGTGGATATTGTTATTGTTCATCAGCGATCGAAAGTGCATTATAAGAGGCGCATTTAATCAATTATAAAACAAAGCCATAAAAAACGGAATACATTACACTCGTTAAATGTTGTGGTAATTTTCTTTTCCATAGAATGAATGTTCGTTTCGTTTCCATTGAATTACAATATTAATAAATTTGAATATACAAATGGAAATAAAACCTGCATCTTGTGCAAATTGAACTGTCTTTGCATGTATATTGAAATCTCTTAACAAGTAATAAGGAGTGATACATGTAACAATCTAGCATTTTATGATAAATATATATATTTATTTAATTTATTTTACGCAAATATTGTTTATCCATTGTGATTGCTTGGTTTCATGATGGTGTCACGTGCACTGCAAGAACGTACAATCTTTTCACTAAATTGCCGAGTTTACATTTGCCCGCCCCTATGAAAATGACGGTAGGGTTTTGGTTCGGGTGCCTTATATCCCGGTAATATGCATGTCAAAAGAAAAGCGTGTTGCACAGAAATCGAATTTAAATACTCGAAACAAAATCTTAGGGTCGGCAAGAAAAAACACGTAGGGTCGGGTTACAAAACAAACAACTATTTTTCGCTTTAAAACTGTATCTTCAAAACAGAAAGTGTCATAATTTGGTAGGTAGGAAAATCAAACAACTTATACCAACCTACAGCGCATGTCTGATATTGAAAAAAATCTTTGGCATATTTTTGGAACGTCATAAAAGTTCCTTTACAACAATATTATTTTATTTCCAGTGGGTGGAAAAATATTGCATTTATAATCACTTTAATCTTTTCCGAACTTTACGCAAAACATAATTAGGCATTATAAATCATAGAACTTATACCAACTTTGGACGCTAACAAGAGTGCTCAATTTAAATTTTACAACACTGTTGTTACATGTATTACAAACCTTAGAGAGCCCCTCTACTAAGATATTATTATAATTCATATGGAAAGTATAACATGGCTTTTATACTCACTTTTAATTTTTTCCGGACTTTACGGTAAACATATTTAGGTAGCATATGAATTCACCAATTTTTGTGTCAACTTCGGACGCTTATAAAAGTGGCAATCTGATTTTCGTACATTGTTTAGAAACCGTAGAGGATTCTCTTTACAACGAACGAATAATAATGCTTTTACAGTCATATTTACAAACGGTGGAAGAACACCATTACAATGGTATCAAATAATGTATGGTCGGTTGGGAAAGTGATGATTGTATAACCACTTTCACCTTTTCCGGGTAGTCCCAAAGGCATTTGCGCGTGTAAAAAACGTTAAAATAGGCCAACTTTTACCGCGATTTACAGGCTGACTCTTAACCTTCCTTAAAATATTTTTACATGGTTAGAAACTGTGGAGGTTCTCCTATACAACAGTACCATTATAATTAATATCGAGTCAATAATAACCCCGTTTACCTTTTCCGGGTTTTCCTTAAGGCATTTGCGTGTGTAAAAAACCCCGTTAAAACAGGCTGACTTCAACCGCGATTTACAGGCGGACTCTGACCCTGCCATAAAATATTTTGACATGGCTAATAACTGTGGATGATCTTCTTTACAACGGTACCATTATAATTAACATCGGACGAATAATAATGCATTTATAACAATTTTCGATTTGATGGTTCGCCTTATTTCATATTATGCTTTCTCACAATATTTTTTACATATTTAGAAACAGGGGAAGAATACCATAACAACGGTACCAAAAATGTATGGTCGGTTGAAAAAAGGATGCTTTTATAACCCCTTTTAGCTTTTCCGTGTTTTCCTCAAGACATTGTTCTGTGTAAAAAAAACGGTATTTTTCGGTCAACTTTTACCGCGATTTACAGGTTGAAACTGTCACTGCCATAACATATTTTAACATAATTAGAAACTGTGGAGGTTCTTCTTTGCAACGGTACTATTATAATTAATATTGGACGAATAATAATGTTTTTATAACCCCTTTTACCTTTTCCGGGTTTTCTTTACGGCATTTGCGTGTGTAAAAAACCCTTAAAACAGGCCAACTTTGTCCGCAATTTACAGGCCGACTACGACCCTGCCATAAAATATTTTATATATGGTTAGAAACTGTGGAGGATCTTCTTTACAACGGTACCATTATAATTAATATCGAACGAATAATAATGTTTTTATAACCCCTTTTAGCTTTTCCGTGTTTTCCTCAAGACATTGTTCTGTTTAAAAAAAACGGTATTTTTTGGTCAACTTTTACCGCGATTTACAGGTTGACACTGTTCCTGCCATAAAATATTTTAACATCATTAGAAACTGTGGAGGTTCTTCTTGGCAACGGTACCATTATCATTAATTATATCGGACGAATAATAATGTTTTTATAATCCCTTTTACCTTTTCCGGGTTTTCTTTACGGCATTTGCGTGTGTAAATAAACCGTTGAAACAGGCCGACTTTGTCCGCAATTTACAGGCCGACTACGACCCTGCCATAAAATATTTTATATATGGTTAGAAACTGTGGAGGATCTTCTTTACAACGGTACCATTATAATTAATATCGAACGAATAATAATGTTTTTATAACCCCTTTTAGCTTTTTCCGGGTTTTCTTTACGGGATTTGCGTGTGTAAAAAAAACGTTAAAACAGGCCGATTTTGTCCGCGATTTACAGGCCGAATACGACCCTGCCATAAAATATTTTGACATGGTTAGAAACTGTGGAGGATCTTCTTTACAACGGTACCATTATAATTAATATCGGACGAATAATAATGTTTATATAACCCCTTTTACCTTTTCCGGGTTTTCTTTACGGCATTTGCGTGTGTAAAAAAAAACGTTAAAACAGGCCGACTTTGTCCGCGATTTACAGGCCGACTACGACCCTGCCATAAAATATTTTGACAAGGTTAGAAATTGTGGGGGATCTTCTTTACAACGGTATTATTATAATTAATATTGGACGAATAATAATGCATTCATTACCATTTATATCTTTTCCGGGTTTTACCTTTAAGATTTCCGGGTTTTCCGGATATTTCCGGGTTATATTCCTCGCCCCGGTACCCGCGTTAAATACATCAATTGTGTACCAGCAATATTGCACAATATTTTAAATTTAAAGTTATAAAGCACTGTATTATTATGATAAAACTGGCTAACATATAAATACACATGTTCCTGTTAATCCGTTTCGGACAAATATCTTCTTTTTTTAATATGTTAAATTATTTATTAAAGCAAATGTTACGCATTTTGGCTTTAATATTTGGCTTGCTCAATATGACTGCTCAATATGCCAAGAGATGACATGGAGGTATCATAAAGTCTGCCACATGTGGTCTATGCAGGGCCCAATTAAAGTATAGGTCCCTATGTTTATGACAACGGCATGTTTTCTGTGTAATTGTCTGGGCAGTCTCCGATCATAACGAGAAAATATGCTTGTGACGAACAACGGTGCAATTAAACGCCAGGTTAGAAATGCTGAAACAAAAGTGTCAAAATTGGTGTGCACAATTAAATAAAACAATTAGATTTATGAATTTGTTTGTTGTGCAACAAGGTAAGTTTGTACAGATATATTAAGGTTAAAATCAGTTACTATATGTTGCGAACAAAAAGCGATCTATTTGTTGTTTGTTTTCATCCTTATTTGTGTTCTTTCATTAAATTTAATTTATTCTAAAAGAATTTCCATTTCTGAAATGTTGTATCTAAAATGGACGTGAAGATGCGTTAAGTAGAGATTTTTGTGGTAACCACATACCGAGCTGGTTGATAGTGTTCCACTCCAGAGCTCGTTTTTAGTAAAAAACAAATAATAACAACAATATTATCGTTCAAAAAATGAAATTCCACGCATGCCTATGTTTTATTCAGACATAAATAGTAAAATTATATCTGATACAGTTCATGATTATCAATAAAAACGATGATTATGTCAACCTTCTCTATATGCGCTTATATGAATTCCACCTCTTTTTGCCAACCAGTGGGCGGAGTCTAAATTTGCAGGTGCGTGTGACGTCACGCGTTAACTCGATTAACGTAGTGACGTCATCTCTATGTATAGAATGATTTTAATGTTAATTGATATTGATTAATTTGTCAATCCTGTTTTGTAAATGGCCCAAGGCGAGGGGGCATTTTCTGGGAACATTTGGTCAGTGAGTTGTGTTAATGTTGTTCAAAATATCAGTTCAGTACTGCACATATACATCACTTTGAACATTTTCTGCTTTATGGTGGCAAAACACAAGTTTTTGTCAGGTATTATGGCTTTGTATAAATTATAATGTTTAAAAATTAATATTCTCGAGTTTTCCTGTTATTCCAGTCGAACTGACTAGAATAACAAAAAGAACTGTTTTGTATTGAAATTGCCTACAATTATGTAAACAATTATGTATTTTGAACGATTAAAGTCTTTATGATTTGAGCATTTTGTGTTATTTCATTGTTTTGCAAAGTACTGAGCAGAATAAGATATACTGGTCAGGACAAGTTGCTTTTTGGTCAGGACAAGTGAAATTTTGGTCTACTTGTCCGACCGGACAAGTGGCTTCAAAAGTTTATGTCGAGCCCTGAGCATTCTAAAATAGTGCTCTAATGTATTATGTTGGATATTGTTGCTCTGAGCTGGAGTTCTGCGTGTGTAATTTCTTTAGGTATAATTTATATTTCAAGGGACATATTCTTAAGTTGGTCAATCATTTAATATTAAATATTACTTGACCACATATGATATTGTTTAGTGGAAATGGGTCAGGCTTTCCAAAAAAAATTTTAATAAGCAAGACTATGTTCGAGCAATATGGTCCCCTACCGGTGAAACTCCACAATTTTAAGCAATATTTTTAGTCTATTTGTTTTCATAGCAACCAGAATTCTGGACGTTTACTTACAAAATGAAATGACGTGCATAATCTCCATATTGCCATCTATCCATGTTTCAAGTTTCATGAAAAAAATATTTAACTTTTAAAGTTATTGCAGGATCCACCATTTTCAGCAATATTTCTAGTCTATTTGTTTTCATAGCAACCAGAATTCTTGATGTAGGAACAAAATGAAATGACGTGCATAATTTCCATATTGCCATCAGCATCTGTTCTTGTTTTTTAGTTTCATGAAAAAATATGAAGAACTTATAAAGTTATCGCAGGATCCAGAAAAGTGTGACAGACAGACTCACAGACAGACACACAGAGAGCAAACCATAAGTCCCCTCAGGTTTCACCGGTAGGGGTCAAAAAAGGTATGCAGGTTAGCTTAACTCGTTTTTGTTTACTTATTTTTACCATACATTAGTTTTTTCCTACTTCAAGAAGAAATTTCAATGACAATCCAGGGCTTTTTCCTTCTTTAAAAAGGGCCTTATATAGGCCCCGTACTCCAAGAGAATTTATTTAAAATAATGCAAATTTCCAAAAATTTCAAGCTAAATTTGCAAAGTTTTTTCTTTTTTTAGTTTTGTCGAAGCTCAGGCCCTTTCCCTAAATAAATATAAAAAAACTCGCTGACATTAAACGATTGTGAATGTATCAATTAATTACAAAAATAAGACGAAATATTGCAATAATGATAGAAGATGCAATCTTGAATTCAGATCAAGTTAGTTGAAAAAATTAACCAGTCTTTTAACACATTTAATTGATTTTTTTAAACACACGCACACATTAATTGTTATATAATATAAGTGTGCGAAATGTTGATTGTCTTAATGTTTTAAAGTACATTTTGAAAAAATATATTTATTTTTTAAGTCATTTAAATAAATGTTGACTGTGGTGCAATGAAAATGTTAAGTGAACAATCAATTGCGATAACTTAATTATTAAAAACAAAATAAATTGTCCCCCAGAACATTTTAAAATTATCAAATGATTTAAGAACAATAATTATTTGCTATCTGATTAGAGTCAAATGGTTGTAAGTAACATTTTTTTGGGGGAAATATACTTAAAAAGTACTTAATTTTAAAATGATAAGTGTATTCAATTTCATATGCAATAAAGAAATAATTTTAAATAGTTATTAAAGTCACTTTCAGTCACTGAGAACTTTGTTCCTCTAAACAATGAGTTGAAAAAGGTATTTTTTCATTGCCAAAAGGTTCTAATTTTTTGCCATAGTAATGATTTTATATCTTATTTAAAAAATGGGAGACGTTTTGAATATATATCTAATAAATACTCTTAAAGAATATTTGAAGTTAGTTTAAAATTCACTTTCATATGTTTCACTCTTTATGACTAGTAGAAACAAATATGAAATTTCAGTGTGAATAGATTATTTTTTAAGGTTATTTTTAAGAATTAATGAAATATGTGTGTATTAAAACTCTGAAGTCGGGGAATACAAATCAGATACAAACACAAATATTAATTATAAATTAACACAGGAAAAGTGTGTCATGAAAACAACAGAGTTAAAAGAATTGAATAGCATTTTTCTGCATTTAAGTGGTGTATGAACTTATGGAAAAATTAAGCCTAAATCTCATATACCAACAGGGCTAATTAATAAATAAGAAGTAATTTTCCAGACCTTTCATACACTCATAAAATGATTTCCAGTACTTATAATTGTCTGAAAAGAGAAAAATTATGCTGTAATGTTAATTTATTTTAAAGGCAAGAGGGACTTATCTTTACACATGTGTATGAATTAAATTATCAATATATTTCAGTGCTGTTTCAATTTTATTTTTAGCGAAAGGCTAATTGTTGACAATGACACCAAACTATGACTTTACATGGCCATTGACACATGAAAAACAATGCCAATATGATTCATGCAGATTATTTCCATTTATAAACCCCCCCCCCCTGTCATAAACTGTCAAAAATCTTGGACCCTGGCCACCTTTAAGTATGTCACACTTTTGAACATTTTTTTTTACTCCTTTGATAAAATGTAATCTAAAGCACACTTAACTTATAAACTGTACTAAAATATGAAATTTCCACTTAAAAACACCTTATTAAAATGACTTTAATAGTAGAACAGTCAACCGTTGTCACAGAAATTTATTAAGCAGTAACTCAATCTAGATTGAATTTGAAAACAAAAATTGCAAAAGTTAGACTTTACTATATGATTCTATATTCTCAAATCTTTTCTATAAAGAAGGAATGTAGTTGACAATTGTTAATAGTTTTATTTGATCGTTCGTCAAAAAGTTGTAATTCTGTTACTCTTGTATCTTCAATGCAATTGAGTAATTAAATAGTAATTAAATTGAATGCGTTTTAATTCCCTTTTATTATTGTTTAATTTGATTTACAATGCTATGACGTTAAATTTTATTTACACTTAAATGTATTATGAATATTGCTGGGCCAAGTTTGAGGTTGAGCGTTCTATAACCAGGTTTAAACCCCCAATGCTTTGCATTGACCGTTCCAAGGCGGTGACCCCAGCTTTATTCATATTTTGTGTTTATGTTGGTTTGTATTGTGCTGTATTGTGCTGTTTTGTACTGTTTGGGCAATCGGTCACTTGCCTTAAATAAAGGACCAACTAATTGTTTTTAATGAAAATTCAATACTGCTCCAGCAGCTGGAGTTTCACTGCTTTATATTGACAAGTCTATAATACACAGCATTTATCTGCTGTTTTTATCATGTACAATAGGTGAGCCTAGAGGTCATGTATAAGATAATATTCTGATTATGCAATCTTTTTACACAAGATAAGAAGTAGATTAGCGAAACTAATGACCTCTCTTAGTGATTCAATAATAAAAAGGAGACAAAAACAAATTGACATTTGACTAAAAAAAGAAAGAGTTACAAATTAGGCTGAACGGGCTATATTGACATTAAACTAAATGAAATGTTAGAAAAAAGGAAACATATTTTTTAAGCTATCAACTTCTAATAAAGAAATATATTAAAAATACATTTTAAAAGATTATCATCTAAAAGGACAAAGATGGTTTGATTTATTTGTTAGTGGAGATGTGTATAGAAAGATTAATATGCATATTCTGCTTTTTATATTGTTTTTCACGTTATGCAGACAGCGGTTATTCTCTTCTCAATTTTGTGGAGTTACGAGTAAGCCTATTTGTTTGGGAAAAAATATTGTTTATACTGATTTAGGAAAAAATATCCCTTTAATACCCATAAATACTGATTGAGGGAAAAAAAAGATGGTGTTAGTTTTGACTTAATAAGGGAAAACTACATAGTTTTTAAGACTTTTCAGTGGGTTAATTAGGGCCACATAATTATTAAAATTTACTCTTTACTACTCAAAAAAAAGACATGATTAGTTGAATAAAATTAATTCCTATTGCTTTTATTGTTTAAATAAAAGTTAAGAAATAACACCATATTTTTTCGCGAAATGATAAAATTAGATTAAGTATTATGTGAACTGTTTTGATCATGATTAATTTTAATTTTATGATTATTATAAAACATGTATACTAAAAGAACTTGTAACTTATTATGTTTAAGGAATGTTTTAAAGAATGTATTTCCTCTCCATGGGACTCAATACAGGGCTTTTCATCAGGGAATTTGGAAGAGGCCCTAGCCTTTCAATCTGGGAATTTCATGCGCGATAACTGCTCATGTTGGGAAGAGCGTGTTTTTAAGAGTTTCTGAAGCAGGGTCTTTTTCATTGTGCAGCAGTATTAAAAGACACATTGTGGTGCATTCTTAATCAGAATAGAGCTCATTGCTTTCAAGTTGGGAGATGCCCAATATGTCTAAGTAAAAAAAAAGTAATATTTTTTTTTTACAATTTTGGAAATTTCTCTATCAATTTTGGGAAAAAACGACCTTATTTTCAAATGGGAAGGGGCCCCTGTTATATAAGGGTGAAAAGCCCTGCAATATTCCAATCTGTGTGTTGGTCCGTCATTAAATTTGTTTACAGCGATTTTTTTCTCCCGCTTGGGAAAATTACTGATACCAGCCCAATAGGGAAAAATATGCGCAAACCCCCCAAAAATTGGGAAAATTTGCGTCATGGAGTCCTCACATTGGGATATTCATTTAAAACTGATAAATCATCGGTGTCAAGTTGTCAATATTATATTTACTTAGGTTAAAGCCATAGAGCTGCATTGAGAAACTAACTAAATGTTGCATGTATTGTAATTAAAAAACACACACCATCAATTGGGAATTTTTTGGACAGCTATGGGGAACTTTGTACTTTTTTCCCAATTAGGAAAGTGCTGTTTTACTGTACTTTATAAAGAAGGAAAAAATTCAACTTTTATATAAATATGGCTTCATTTGTTATTGTACAAAGTAAATGGAATAAAATTTTGATTGTCGGCCCAGGACAGAGGTATGACTTAAACATACTTTGGGTACTCTTAAGTATACTTCAAAGTACGTTGGGTATAGAAACTATACTAAAACATACCATGGGGTATGGCTTGGTGCCTCTAAGAGTATTTTCAGGACTCCAGGTACATTGTAGTAGACTTAAAGAGTACCCAGGGTACTTTTAAGTAGCACCAAGGCTTACAATGATCAATTTTACATAAATATGCAACTTTTTCTCTGAGCCGACAATGCAATGGTAGATAGTGCAGTTCTTTTTCAATCAAAGATGTGTAATTAATATAACATACTATGCCCCTAGTATGCCAGTATAGTAAAAATACACTTACATAACTTGACATCATCACAACAACCGAACGCACCACTGTTCCAGTCCCTATGACCTTTAACTGTGCCCACCAACATGGACCCAGGTTGACCAGTTATTGGTTGACCGTATTGTGCTGGCGGTTGCAAGTGTTGTGCATGCAGTTGAAAGGGTTGCGCTGTCGGCTGATTTGTTTTGGGTGTTGCCATGGTCACTTAAGAGTGGGCAAGTCGTCTGAAATAGACAAGTATGCGTATCCAAGAAAGAATTGCATTGCTTAATTTACTGCCTTAAAGATTTTATATAACTTAGGAAAGTAAATTTGCTTATATGCTGGAATATATTGTTAACATACCATTTCGGGTACCATTAGTTAAATAAAGGGAAGTTTTTTATTTGAACATGTATGCCTAAGGGGAAGAAACAAAAGCCTTGGTTCCAAATATGGAAAACTCACTGGTATCACTTTCAGGCAATGAAACTGATAGTGGAGTAACATTCCTTGGAATATGTTTCATATGAAAACTGCACAAATTTAAAGATTGTTTAATTGGGTATGTATCCTAGAATTGACTGCAGCTATAACATTAAAAAAGGTCATGCAAGGGTTATTGCAAATTGTATTAAAAAAAGAACCGTGCTAATATCATTTTTCAGTATGCGATTGGTTTAATACTAATAATGATAGTGGATGTAAACACTCCTTGATATATTTGTACAATAAAAAATGTGTTGATTCAATTAAAAATCATTTCCACTCATGTGTTCTTTTAATACCTCTTTTTAGAGCTTGTCAGAAATGTCCAATACAATAGTAGGCAGTGTTTTTTTTCACCTTTGGGGAATGGTGGAAGGGCCCTTCATTTGAAGAATTTTAAAACAAAAGTCGAATGTTATTTTTGCTGATAAGCATCACACATGCCTAGATAGGAACACATTAAACACGCCTTTGAATTATGTATTCAATATGTCAATTTTTGTCCAATTTTAGTATTAATAATTCACATAGTTTCAATTTATGTATTAGTTTAAACAATGACATAATTGATCTAGTTCATTAAATAAAAACACTGCGAGTTTGACTTACCGATTTGTCCACTATTAAAATTCCAAGAAGCGGTAAATCGCAATGACGTCATGATAACAACGTAATGAAAATGACGTCATTGTTTTTGCTGGAGGAATGCAATTACAGGGCGGTTAATGTATTCACGGTGTAGAAGCATATATCGGTCGCCTTTCTGTCAAAATGCTGCCTATTTGTTCATTCTTCGCTGCCTTTCTGTCATAAACAAAAACAATTAATGGATGCTCGGAATTCACAAAACAGGTAAGAAAATCTAAAATTAAAACCCGTAAACACATTTGTGCATGAAAAGAGGTGATCCATTGATTGAAGCATTATATCCAGCGACAGGTTGAAGTTCACACTATTCCGCAGGTCCAAACACTTAATTATCACAAACTCTATGAAAGATGGAATGATGGCGATCAAGGGTGGTGGAACAATCGTGTATGCATGCCACTTTGATGACTTTTTAACATAGCCATTCCGTAATATGTTAAATATCTAGTGTCATTGATATCATCTTTATGATCAAATCTTTACGTTCTGTACGAAATATAGTAATTTTCATCAATTTTATTTCTATCTTCAAAAGAGTTTTTGATAAGTGTTTGGACCTGCGGAATACTGTGAACCTGTAGCTGGATATATGCTTCAATTTATGGACCAACTCTTTTTAAATGCTTCTTCATCGTGCTACTTGCAAAAAGATTTTTTAACAGAGAACTTAAGTTGCGTCGAGTGAACATTTACGGTTGTTAAAATGCAATTCAGCTATGTGTAGGTATCTTATGTTAAAAATAATAAAATTTTGTTCCGATTGTGTGGTTGTTTAATGAAAACTATACTATAATTAAATCTCCATGCAGTGTTGGCGTTCATTGCTTTCACATACACAATATAATGTAACCGTCGTGCAAGAGATCGCACTATAATTTATACTATAATTATGCAATCTCCATGCAGAGATGTCGTTCATTGATCTCACATACAACCTCTTCCATCACAAGAAAATCCTACCAGATTTGGTAGGATTTTTTTTGTTGTTTAAGAATTGTACAGTATTATAAAAAAAATAGGTATCATTTTCTGTAATATTTTGAAAATAGTACGTGTATAGGTTCATGCTAAAAATAAATTAAAAAAGCAAACAAAAAAACCGGTACAATTATTTACCACGTTTCTAGGCTATCGTCATGTGGTTTGTTATGAACGCAGGGATTTTATCTAGCGATGCTGGTTTTTGTCAAATCTCTGCGCGGAGGTTGAAAATTATGCTCACACCCCATCAATCGCACGGCTTTAAACAATAAAGAGTTTTTGTTCGCCTGCCCCCCCCCCCCCTATGAAAATGACGGGAGGTTTTTTGTATGGGAGGGGTTTTGTCCGTATTCCGTCTTGTTTCAGTTACTAACACAGTTCGAAAAACAATACAAATTAGAAATTCGTTGCGGTACAATTTATAAATAAAACAACATGGCACATCGATGGCCCTTTACTTTCAGTCTTGTGTAAGTTTCAATTAAATTCGTGTTGAATATTTCAGAATATGTTGCTGTCAAATCAAAAGTGAAACAAAGAAAAATGATAAAGACATGAAGAAAGGCTTCGACGGCTGTTGGTGAAGCATTTACATATTCTGCATACATATATATACTGTGCTTGTAAAGTAGGAGCAAACCATGTAAACCATGTACCGTAATTAATCTAAGTTTTGTGAGTGCAAGGAACGACAACTCTGCGTGGAGATTGGTTATTGGGTAGATAACCACGCAAACCTGTAATATACAAAGGTTTCACCCAATATCATTTGAAATGATATCGTAATCAGCAAATAGTATGGTTGTTTTTTTATAACGTTTGTATATTATGCCATCTCAAGTAAGAGATTGCAAATTTGTAAATTTATTTTATTTAAAGCAGATAAAGGAGAGTACAACAAAATACAATTAATGCACATTTATCAATTGGTTTTATTTCATTATAATAATTGACAAACAACGAAAACTATATATGTATCTAAATTTTCAGACTCTTAAATATTTTTTGTTTCTTAATTTTCGGACACGAAACAAAAATTGTGTACGTGTCCGAAAACTAAGAGTAATTACGTTAAGTTATACATTTTATTTTTTATTTTATTTTATTATGCTCTTGTATTCATGTCGGTCTTACAGTTAGTAAAATAATGCAACGCTAATATAAGTGTGCACGACATATAACTTTATCTTATATCATATTGTATAATTGTACAATATTTGCATTATGTTGTTGTTTATATCGTTATAATTGGATCATTGTGTTCATAGTATTACATTTGATTGGTATAACTTAAATGGTCAGTACATTAATATATATTACGAGTACATAGTGATTTTTCCAGGCCGTTTTAGCGTTGCGCGGCGCCATTCCCTTTTTGCAGCGCCACGCTGCCCCCTTTCAAGGCCATTTAGCGCCACGCTGCCCTTTCCAAAGGCCGCCGCCCTGCCCGTTCATGATTACCCGCTGTTGTGCCCTTATTGATAACATCTTTATTGCCCTTGACCAAACTTCTAAGCCGACAAGTATCAGAAAATGGCCACAAGGCAGCGAAGATTCGCGCGGTTGTGATTTAGCCAAGCGTGAATAACTCCGTGTCAATCGATACTTTCGGTCAGGCTTTGTTATACCTTGAGCACACTTAGCGGTAACGTGTACTCTTCCACAATCAAATCGTGGACATCTACTTCGGAGACTTGATGAAAACCTCGATATTATCCCCGTGCATTTCATGCATAATTCAATAATATCAAAGCATTAATTTCACGCGTAATTAAATTTTGCAAAACACAAACAAGTGTAATCTTATTCGTAATCGTATTTTATTAATCGTTGAAACAATAACTGTAACGTTTACTGCGAATCGCGTATAAGGCGAACAAATTATACGACGTTACGTTGCTATGCGCACATGTCGCTTACATCATTTTAATAAACAAGATGGCGAACGCCACAAAAAATAAATTGTGACTCTCGGCAAAAATGGAAAATAACGATCGAATTAACGATGGAGATCATACATTTAAAAAGGATAAATGAAATACCTGTGATAATCAACGATGCATTAAACGTTTTAGATTCCAACAACATATTTATAAGTAATTACGCACAGGATATGTCATGTAAACGAGTGTTTGCAAATTGTTAGCGTTCAATTTACTCGCAAAGTTAAAACATCTGACAAGATTATCGTTAGAAAATGGGTTAAGACAAACATGGTTTCATTTTATATGTTAGTGGATCTGTGTATAATCGGATTCATATGCATATATTGCTTTATTATGTTTGTCGTGATGTACAGTTTACTGAAACAGCATGGAGTTTTTTAAAATGGACATTGCACAGTAAATATATTAATATTAATTATATATATAAAGTAAGTTAAATACATCAATTACTATTAAATGTGATTGCTTATTTTGTCCCCACAACTGCCTCTGATGCAATAACATGTTTCTCCAAAAAACAGGTATTCACGGCCCTTTTTGCCTAAGCTGCGCGTTTAAAATGCCATTTTTGAAAGTGATGCGCCATGCCCCTTTGCCCTCCTGGGAAAAACACTAGTACATTTTAGCTTCTAAAAAATATACGGGTGTTGTTGCCATGTTGTTGCTGCGATGTTAAATACGTAAACGACTACCATAATGAATGTGAGACCAAATGTGTACATCACTAGCCTGTACCTTGTCCGGAGATCTATTTAGGATTAAACATCAGAAAGTCTGTAACAGACCTTTGCGTTTCAGCCTTGACATTAAAGCGGTTCAGTGCCGCATTAAGCACCGAGGGGCCCATGGGCAGTGCAATTTTTGGGGCCCAAGTCCCGGGCCCCTAGTGCGCCTAGTGCCTACAAGAAATTCTTGGAAGTATCTAATACTTGTATGTCAATGCAAAATATTAATTGTGTGTCACCTCAGACTACTCAAATTCGTCGATTTCTAACAACAATTTCGGATCCCTAGATTTAGGAACATTTATTAAACACGGATTATTCTGCACTTATTTCTCGAATGAATACCGAATTGTTGCCACACTAACAAATCACCTCTCAAATAAGTTCATGGTGCATCAATTTTTGCATATGACGAGGAGTTAATTGTTTTGTCGACCCACGTAATAATATGCACACTTAGTAATGGCGTTATTGCATATCATTTATTAACGTTAGTACTGATAACACATGAAAAGTACAATTCTTGAGATTACAAGATGAATAAACAGGGGGAAAGCCTTTCAAAACAAATTTTTAATACCTATGCTTAATATGATTAATAATTAAGCTGCGTATTAATAGTAGGTTACAAATACTAACTATATTGTTTATTACATTTTATTATTTCTATTTCATAAACATGAGCAGCAGGCTAAATGAACTGCAAAATAGTCTAAATAAGTTTTAATTTTATTCTCTTGAGTAAATATGCTAAATATGCAAACTGGCTGCTAAATTGGTTAGATAAGCTAAATACGCTGTTTATTTCATCCTTATAACGACACATGCTAAAATGGCTTAATATGTTTAGTATGCTAATAAGTAGGCTGTTTATTTTATCTTATTAAGTAAACATGCTAAATATTTAAAATATGCTGATAAATAGGCTCATGCGCTCTTTATTACATTTATTACGTTAAATAAGCATGCTTTATAGCTGTTAAATGCTAGTTATGCTACTAAATATTCTTAAAAGGCAGAAAATTATGCTCACACCCCATCAATCGCACGGCTTTAAACAATAAAGAGTTTTTGTTCGCCTGCCCCCCCCCCCCTATGAAAATGACGGGAGGTTTTTTGTATGGGAGGGGTTTTGTCCGTATTCCGTCTTGTTTCAGTTACTAACACAGTTCGAAAAACAATACAAATTAGAAATTCGTTGCGGTACAATTTATAAATAAAACAACATGGCACATCGATGGCCCTTTACTTTCAGTCTTGTGTAAGTTTCAATTAAATTCGTGTTGAATATTTCAGAATATGTTGCTGTCAAATCAAAAGTGAAACAAAGAAAAATGATAAAGACATGAAGAAAGGCTTCGACGGCTGTTGGTGAAGCATTTACATATTCTGCATACATATATATACTGTGCTTGTAAAGTAGGAGCAAACCATGTAAACCATGTACCGTAATTAATCTAAGTTTTGTGAGTGCAAGGAACGACAACTCTGCGTGGAGATTGGTTATTGGGTAGATAACCACGCAAACCTGTAATATACAAAGGTTTCACCCAATATCATTTGAAATGATATCGTAATCAGCAAATAGTATGGTTGTTTTTTTATAACGTTTGTATATTATGCCATCTCAAGTAAGAGATTGCAAATTTGTAAATTTATTTTATTTAAAGCAGATAAAGGAGAGTACAACAAAATACAATTAATGCACATTTATCAATTGGTTTTATTTCATTATAATAATTGACAAACAACGAAAACTATATATGTATCTAAATTTTCAGACTCTTAAATATTTTTTGTTTCTTAATTTTCGGACACGAAACAAAAATTGTGTACGTGTCCGAAAACTAAGAGTAATTACGTTAAGTTATACATTTTATTTTTTATTTTATTTTATTATGCTCTTGTATTCATGTCGGTCTTACAGTTAGTAAAATAATGCAACGCTAATATAAGTGTGCACGACATATAACTTTATCTTATATCATATTGTATAATTGTACAATATTTGCATTATGTTGTTGTTTATATCGTTATAATTGGATCATTGTGTTCATAGTATTACATTTGATTGGTATAACTTAAATGGTCAGTACATTAATATATATTACGAGTACATAGTGATTTTTCCAGGCCGTTTTAGCGTTGCGCGGCGCCATTCCCTTTTTGCAGCGCCACGCTGCCCCCTTTCAAGGCCATTTAGCGCCACGCTGCCCTTTCCAAAGGCCGCCGCCCTGCCCGTTCATGATTACCCGCTGTTGTGCCCTTATTGATAACATCTTTATTGCCCTTGACCAAACTTCTAAGCCGACAAGTATCAGAAAATGGCCACAAGGCAGCGAAGATTCGCGCGGTTGTGATTTAGCCAAGCGTGAATAACTCCGTGTCAATCGATACTTTCGGTCAGGCTTTGTTATACCTTGAGCACACTTAGCGGTAACGTGTACTCTTCCACAATCAAATCGTGGACATCTACTTCGGAGACTTGATGAAAACCTCGATATTATCCCCGTGCATTTCATGCATAATTCAATAATATCAAAGCATTAATTTCACGCGTAATTAAATTTTGCAAAACACAAACAAGTGTAATCTTATTCGTAATCGTATTTTATTAATCGTTGAAACAATAACTGTAACGTTTACTGCGAATCGCGTATAAGGCGAACAAATTATACGACGTTACGTTGCTATGCGCACATGTCGCTTACATCATTTTAATAAACAAGATGGCGAACGCCACAAAAAATAAATTGTGACTCTCGGCAAAAATGGAAAATAACGATCGAATTAACGATGGAGATCATACATTTAAAAAGGATAAATGAAATACCTGTGATAATCAACGATGCATTAAACGTTTTAGATTCCAACAACATATTTATAAGTAATTACGCACAGGATATGTCATGTAAACGAGTGTTTGCAAATTGTTAGCGTTCAATTTACTCGCAAAGTTAAAACATCTGACAAGATTATCGTTAGAAAATGGGTTAAGACAAACATGGTTTCATTTTATATGTTAGTGGATCTGTGTATAATCGGATTCATATGCATATATTGCTTTATTATGTTTGTCGTGATGTACAGTTTACTGAAACAGCATGGAGTTTTTTAAAATGGACATTGCACAGTAAATATATTAATATTAATTATATATATAAAGTAAGTTAAATACATCAATTACTATTAAATGTGATTGCTTATTTTGTCCCCACAACTGCCTCTGATGCAATAACATGTTTCTCCAAAAAACAGGTATTCACGGCCCTTTTTGCCTAAGCTGCGCGTTAAAATGCCATTTTTGAAAGTGATGCGCCATGCCCCTTTGCCCTCCTGGGAAAAACACTAGTACATTTTAGCTTCTAAAAAATATACGGGTGTTGTTGCCATGTTGTTGCTGCGATGTTAAATACGTAAACGACTACCATAATGAATGTGAGACCAAATGTGTACATCACTAGCCTGTACCTTGTCCGGAGATCTATTTAGGATTAAACATCAGAAAGTCTGTAACAGACCTTTGCGTTTCAGCCTTGACATTAAAGCGGTTCAGTGCCGCATTAAGCACCGAGGGGCCCATGGGCAGTGCAATTTTTGGGGCCCAAGTCCCGGGCCCCTAGTGCGCCTAGTGCCTACAAGAAATTCTTGGAAGTATCTAATACTTGTATGTCAATGCAAAATATTAATTGTGTGTCACCTCAGACTACTCAAATTCGTCGATTTCTAACAACAATTTCGGATCCCTAGATTTAGGAACATTTATTAAACACGGATTATTCTGCACTTATTTCTCGAATGAATACCGAATTGTTGCCACACTAACAAATCACCTCTCAAATAAGTTCATGGTGCATCAATTTTTGCATATGACGAGGAGTTAATTGTTTTGTCGACCCACGTAATAATATGCACACTTAGTAATGGCGTTATTGCATATCATTTATTAACGTTAGTACTGATAACACATGAAAAGTACAATTCTTGAGATTACAAGATGAATAAACAGGGGGAAAGCCTTTCAAAACAAATTTTTAATACCTATGCTTAATATGATTAATAATTAAGCTGCGTATTAATAGTAGGTTACAAATACTAACTATATTGTTTATTACATTTTATTATTTCTATTTCATAAACATGAGCAGCAGGCTAAATGAACTGCAAAATAGTCTAAATAAGTTTTAATTTTATTCTCTTGAGTAAATATGCTAAATATGCAAACTGGCTGCTAAATTGGTTAGATAAGCTAAATACGCTGTTTATTTCATCCTTATAACGACACATGCTAAAATGGCTTAATATGTTTAGTATGCTAATAAGTAGGCTGTTTATTTTATCTTATTAAGTAAACATGCTAAATATTTAAAATATGCTGATAAATAGGCTCATGCGCTCTTTATTACATTTATTACGTTAAATAAGCATGCTTTATAGCTGTTAAATGCTAGTTATGCTACTAAATATTCTTAAAAGGCAGTTTATTTTATTTTTTAGTAAATATGCTTCATTCGTAAAATATGCTGCTAATTTAAAATAGACTAAATGTGCCTTTAATGTCATCATATTAAGTAAACATAATGTTACAAATTCTAAATCATACGACTGCTACATCCTCACTACGTAAATCATGCATCTTAAAATAGAAAACGCGTTTGTTTTTTATCATTCATATACTATATATAAAAACTCATTCGAATGGAATCGCGGCAAGAGTGGCCAGTGCATGTGACGTTCTACAGTCCCATAGCATCCAACTCCCTCATCATCTGACAGAGCGCCAGCTCCGAACAACAACCTATTGCAAGGATGTCGTAGCAGATATCGCCCTGAAATAATTGAATAAAAATACACACAATTATACACAGAGAATACACGATCAATGTTAAACAGAGATCCACTTATAAAGAGAAGCTTTGACAATCTTAACTATAATCCTTGGTGAGTGTTTTTATTTTCCGTTTCGTCTTGTTTGTATCTCGAAAATTGACAACAAAAAGCTGAAAAAAAACAATTACACAGAATACGATGTCATAAAAATAAACCAAAATGGCGTCATTTCACTTCACGTCTTCGCTGAGTTAAACAATGTTTAGATTAACCTAAGCTAATCATGTTGAAACCTGCTTCGTTAATGCGGACATAATGATGTGAAAAATTGCCATTATGATCCAGAAAATCTTATTTTGATTTGATTGTTTAAT
>NC_068366.1:52491396-52578896 GCF_020536995.1 Dreissena polymorpha | reverse complement strand
CGTTGTAGGATCTTGTTAAAAAACGTAGCAGTGTTTTAATGTCTGAAAACCAATTATGTAAACAAAGAAAAAAAGCATTGACGGTTCTGAATCGCTCACCTTAGTTCAATGTGTACATATTATCGAAGACCTGACATAGTGATTAATTGTTTTTTACTCCTGTTGACATGGCCTTGATATCGTCAAAATACACTTTCTGGGAATGTTTAATACATTATTAAGTGGTATTTATGGGTTTCAAAAGAGTTAAAATGTTTAACCATTTTTGACACAAGTGGCCCAGATTCAAACTTGTGTTAGATACTGTAAAGATGAACATTTTGAACAAGTTTTATCAATATTGAATATTACACGTGGCTCCTAATGTAGTAAGTTTTGTTCAGGTTTGATGTGGTGACCTAGATTTTGGATCCTGAGTCACTTCGTTTACTTAACATTGTAAATATTAACATTCTCATCAAGTTTCATAAAGGTTTTGTAATGTATGTGGCTTCCAGAGTGATAACAAGGTTTATCTTAATTTGACCAATTTTGTAGTTTATTAACTCACTCGACACTAATTAAAAACATCGTAGTTATTGTCAAGAAAGATATTCTGACTAAGTTGCAAGGAACATTACGAATAATCTATATATGCACATTGACAGAAAACAGCAATCAAATAAATATTTTGCCAAAACATTGACTAACACACCAATGTCATACCATATTTCACATATTTAGCAAATAAAGACACACGAATATGTTTCTGTAACTTTTCGGAAAATGTGCTCCAAGAAAAGAAACTTTGAGACTGAACTCTAGGTAAGTCACTTGTCTAAAAGTTTCAATTTTATTGCTCCTCGTATAAGCCCAACGTTTCTCTGTTTATATAGCTAGTTAATTACGAAGTACTTACTATACACATATTGTAATAAACCTTGCGTAAAAGCGTGTAATTATATTTAGAGGAACTGAATGCCTACCCAAAGTATTCAAATACAAGTTTAATATTATATATAATCATCAATCGGAAATAAATATGTTGAGATATTACTTTATTATTAAAGGTTCTAACATCTTATGCCATATTGGAGGTCAAAAGCAGATTATATCCGTTCTGTACAAGTCTGCAATTATTATTAATAGTCACATTTATTTTATTGACATACAATGAAATTCATTCATATTTTTATAACGGTAATCGAGATTGTTGCAGATGCTTATTTTAATATCATGCGTTTGTAAGATGCACGTAAGAGGAAAATGTCACCAAATTAACTTAATTTAGACATCCTAGCGAATTACAAAAGACTATTATTGTGTAATATTAAACAATATCAATAAGCAAACTCAAGGCACTTAAATAACTTAAACAACTTACCTTTCTCCGCACAGAATCGTTGTAGTCAGGCTGTAATTTAGTTCGACCTAAATTCTAAATGCATCAAACGAAAACACGCCGATACGATAACAATACATTGTTATCTTTCCATATTTTATTTCTCACCGATAAATACAAAACTGAAATTTGACATTTGGTTTCAACAAAAGCTCGATACGTTTAAGGATTTTATGCTTATTCATACATCATAGTGAATACCAATTACACACATTATTTATTTGCCAAATTGAGATGCGGGGTACTTAAGAGACATTCACCCAGTTCGATTTATGGATCTTTTTAAATCCTCAAATACAACCAATTCGCTGAAACCTGACCAAGTAAGTACCTTCGTATAACAAATGGCATTCGATTTGAACATTCTCACTATACGCAATAGTTAAAACACCTTGATACCAGTTGGGTATTCGTCCCCAACTCGATATATGCAACGATTCCGAGCTGTGTTTTGTACCCTGGCTAGATATTCTCGAATGTTCTAATACCCAAGACGTAGATGAATGTTTGCTCTTGCCTCGATATTCGTAAATGTTCGAATATACAAGATCAGGATGTATATTCAAACAAGGCTCGATATTCGCTAATTTTCTTATAATTAATACCCAGTTGTGTATTGAATCCCCGGTTTATTATGCGCATTAGTCGATATCCGCCAAAGTTCGAATACCCTATACTCATCTGGGTATTTGATCTTGGCTCGATATGCTCTAAATATCGAATACCCAATACACAACTGGTTATTCACACTTTGCCAAATATTCGCAATAGTTCGGAAACATACTTTCTAGGTGGTTATTTGATATTGGCGTGATATTCGCTAAAATTATAATCCCTAATATCCAACTCGTTGTTGTCACTGGCGTATTATTCGCTTAAATTTGAATACCCGATACCCAGCTGGGTATTCGACCTGGGCTCGATATTCGCTAATTTTTAGTTGGTATGCTAGCGGGCAACTAATGTAGATGGAGTTTAGCAAGTCAATCTGTTTTTAACTACGCTAGGAACGATAACCACCGCATCTGCCTGTTTATACTCCGCTGGTACACTGCAGACAGCAGAGTGTGTGTATGTAATCAATAGTGTTTAACAGCCTGTGCGATGACATTAGCCAGTCTAGTGTTTGACAGTTTGTGCGACGACATTGGCCAGTTTATCTTTGAAATCTGTACATATTGGCTGCTTTTAGGGAAAACTGGGTTAAATGCACGTCAAATAAAATTAGCCTGTGCACACTGATTATCCTGTGCAATGCACACAAGCTAATCAAGGACAACACTTTCTGATTTTATGGGGGTTTTTGTTTAAAGAGAGTCTTTGGTAAAATTAATGCATATGCATTAAGCCTTGTTTTCCCAAAATGAAGCTTAAATTATATTTTTTATGAATGATTTGAAAACAAAAACAGATAAAAGTGATAATAACTTCAAAGTAACCTCGCTGACAAGGCAAATAACAAAATCACTTTTATATCAAATAAACAACCAATGAGTTCTAAATTTTTACCTTATGGCATTTTTAGTAAATAGCTAAAATGGACCTTTTCACAGTTTGTCATTGAATGTTAAATATTGATAAATGTAAACATTGGATCTTAAAAGCTCCATAAAAATACACGAATACAAGAAACAAAAAAAAGTTACACTGAACTGGGCTCGAACCACTGACCCCTGGAATACAAGTCTTTCGTTCATACCACTCGGCCGTTTTTGGTAAAACAATGAGAGATGTATTTTATACTTTATATGTATAAGCAATCATCGTAGTATGAAAAAATATAACGACAACAACAGAACTCTCCAAATTATTAAATCGTTTAATTTTGTCAATTTACCAAAAGGAGAAAAAGGTCCCTTTAATATATTCAGACTTGCAAATTGAATGAGTTCAATACACTGTCAGATCTTACATCATGGATAACTTACAGGTTTAGTGGTTGCCTGTTAGTCTGGGCCAGTAGATTTAAGCCCAGGAAACTCAATTTGGTTACAGTTCGGCTTAAAAGCAGGGCAACTAGCTTTTTTCAAAGCTTGAACAACTCAATCCAATTAAACATAGAATACAAATTGGCGACTGTGGATCAATTAGGAATAGGCAATGAGTCAACTCCGGCTCACAACAAGACATGATGCATTAAAAGTCTTTCATGTCGGCAAACTTGTTGCTCAATGATTTAAAGAAAATAGATTTCGTATTAGATACAAATAACACAACATGTACATGATTCTAGGCTTGTTATTCTTTAGCAAGGTAACCAAAATTCTAATTCCCAATACCCAATACCATGAATACCCACAACCAATTACCGGCCAACTTGATGGACCTCCTACAGGATAGTTTTCATATTATTCTCTTGAGAAAGAACAGAAGGTATTGTGTACTAGAAACAGGAAGGCAGAAGTGTGTTACATACGTACTTTTTATATTTTTCATCTAACACAAGTTTATAAAAAGTTATATCATAATTTTAATGATCGAAAAACAAACATTAGTTACAGAGAGTATATAACATTTTATGTCAAAACTGTAGTTTTTTCAATCTAAAAAATTATTTTATTTCCACATGTATATTAGTTTTTATGTTTTTGATACAAACATATTTGAGACATAAAACATACAAAAAATGCAGGTAACTGAGCTCCATATGAAGATAAACTAACAATTTACAAATACGTGTAGACTCGAATTTTGTAAATGACTCGATTTCAAGATTTTAGGATTTCAAGACGAATTAATAACTTATTTTGTTTTGTTAACATGCAATAATATTTTTTTATTTATAATACTATTTTTTTGTGGCGACACAGTGATGAAAATATCTTGAATCATAATTGAATAGCATTGGGCTTCAGAAAAAAGTAACTACAACAATTGAACAGAAATACAACGTCTATTCACATATTATCATTAGTTTAAGAAGACTTAGCCCTTATTTAATATAAATTTACGACGACGTCTACTGACATCATCAATATATACAAGAATATTGGTTAACCGAATTTGTTTCTTCACAAGTAATGATAATATGTAAACCATGAGATTTCGAAAAATAAAATATAATATAATATTAATTAATATCAATAGCTATGTTTCTCGCATGTAACTGTCGCTTTGACAGAGGTCACTGCGGCGTAGTGGATATGGTGTCCGCCTTGCGACAGGGAGGTCACCGGTCCAATCTCCACTGTGGAAGCGTTCTTGAATCTCCCCCATAGACACCATATACTGGTTCTAGTCCCGGGAATCGGACACGTGAGTGTTTCAAATAAGCCTTAGACTTTTGATGCAATCGAGCTTAAATAAATAGGTTTGAACTGAAATGTCAGTTTTATGTTTTGTTAATAATCATTTATAAATAACAAGCGAACTGTTAGTTTAGAACAATGAAGTCAAGGTACTAATGAAATCTTCATCGATGACCATGCTTTGAGTCACAGTTTCAATGGTTACAATCTGTTCATTCAAAATATTTCCCAATTTATCATGATTGATTTCCTTATCGTGCACTTTACCTACACTACTACACCAGAGGGCCAGATAAGATGCGTATTTGCGTAAAATACGCATGAAAAAACAGAAAATATGCTTGACTTAAAATTTTCTTGAGTAAAAAAGAAAATCCTTGCTAAATTCGGATTACGCATCGTGTGCAATTTCAATTCTTATTTAATTTAGCCGTTTATACATGCATATAAATTTATGTAAACATGACTGGTTCCCGTCATTGTGTCCACACCGTTAAAAATGTAGTGACATGACCATCCAATCTCCACGCAGAGTTGTCATTCCTTGCACTCACATTTGATTCAGCTACGCTGGCTCCCGTCAAATCACTGCGCGGAGGTTGATGGCAATCTATGTATAGAAAGTGGTTCCCGACCTAATTTACTCCTCAGTAAGAAAGGTATCATTTCATTTTGGTCCACGATAAAGGCCGATGTTTACACAACGGACTATCCGCTGCATTGTTAAGAATCGATATACGCTTATGGTGAAAACATTTGACATCACATTCGATAAAACCCGAAACGCCCAACTTAAAGCATTTAATTTTTGCTTTCAGTCCATCTCTTGTGAAAAACCTTTTTCCTTCAAGCACTTCTTAAATGGCAGCCGAAATACACATATAATAAACAAGTCGTGTTGACGAAGCTAAGAAGATTTTGATCGTGGCTGTACAGTGTGTGCCAAATCAAGACGGAAAAAGAGATTAATGACTGCTTATAAGCCAAGGGCAAACAGACGGAACAACTGTTGAATACATTGTGTAAAACAAAAGTTATTGCTCTATTGTGTACAAGACTGCTTGTAATAGCGAGTAAACACGACATGTACAATTCATTATATTAATTGTGATCCTTTGAACATAAATACTCCTTTAAATTATCGGATTTTGATTTTTACTCATCAATTAAAAATTTCATGAGTGAAATACCACTCGGCTGAAAAAATTAGCTGGTGCTCTGCTACACCTCGTACTGTTCTATGAAATTTTTCGCAGACTGTGCATACCAAGGTTCATAATGATATCAAACGTATTTTCTGAATTAAAATTTAAGGTGTTGTACTTTTGTTCTGGTAACAGTGACCTCATCTTTGTAAAAACGTTCTTGTAAATCCTCACTTTTTCCGGTATAGTTTTAATAAGTTTCATCAAGGCATCTTCAGTACGTTTTTAGAATCGGTAAGTTAGAAATAAGTTGGCTTGTTCACACTTTGTTTGTTTTTGTTTTGTATGCCATCTTATGTATTTATAAACAATACTTATATATTTTGAAAAGTGAAAAATAATAATGAAAGCAAACAAAAAACGTTGATAAAACGAAAGCAACTTCGTCTGCTGCGTAAATTGAACCCTGGACCTCTCTATGTAAGAACGTATGCTTAACTCCACAAAGGCTTTCAAAATACACGACTACGTATTAGAACCAGTATCTTGTTTTGCTTTTGACCAAATTATCGTAGTTTGACGTACAAACTGGAGGACCGTTCGGGGTAACGAAAATAAATAATTACAGCGTTATTGCAAGAAGTTCATACATGCGTAAAACATACACCCATACATGAACATGCAGGAGGTTTACTTCAATTAAATTGAAAACGACCAAGTTTACGCCGATACCAATAATTATGTTTCTTATGAACCAACCGCACAGTGGATTTCCCAAAAGAGGAAACGCCTTTTGTAGAAGAATGCATTTTTGCATTATTTGTAAATGTGCAAAACTTCAAATTTGTTGATATTTTGGTGCAACTTCTTCTTACCTTTAATTATTGTTTTTTTTCAGCAAACTTTTATCTGATTTGCATTTTTTGTGAGTAAGATCGTATAAAATCGCTTTAATAATTATGAGGGTTATTTATCATAGAACGTTAAAAATATCAGATTGTTAAAGTAATGGTATATGGTTCTTATATTACTCTAAACATAAGACATGTACAAAGCGTGATATCAAGTGTCTCACTATATGGCCTATAACAGTGGAGTATATCAACGAAATACTAGGAAATGGTTATGTTTCATCGTTAACTAATGTTTCCTGTTGTCATACATCACTGTGATAATATTTTCCTATCTTGATGAGTATCGTCGTCGACCACCTGCTCGAGTGTGGCACATTTAAGAGATAATTCATAAAAGAGACAGCGTTTTAAAGAAAACGTGTTCACTTTAGGTGATCGGATGACAGAAGACACGTTCACTACTTTATGGAATTGTTTTTATGCCTGATAAATGTAAAACATTAACAATTCACCAAAATAGTATTTAGTTAAGCATTTTCTTGCATCAAATAGTCTATTATGATGCCATGTACATATTTTAAATGCATAATATTTTGTTATATTTAACAAAAACAACGTACACGGGTAGTTTCGTTTTTGTTAAATCTGTGTTATGATCATGTAAATATATGGAAGGCAAAATAATACCTTTCAACACAAAGAAGCTTTCTTTTAATTGAGGATGCTCTACTTTAAGAACCAAATACAATAGTCATTGTCTAATACACGTTACACACTGATTAAATACCTATGAATAAAGTGTACATTTATATTAATTCACGTTTTATTGATACAAAACATTGCCCAAAACAAAACGCAATATACCACTGGCATTTACATGTTCTAACTGTGTTACACTTGCCTCCGAAACGTCTTGCACCATTTCCACCAATGCCCCACAATCGATAATCTAAGTAGCTACTGGGTCTTTTATTAAGAAAGTTGATCAATTTACTATACGATGATAATATATATGTCATTACCCTAAACATAACCAAAATAATTACAGCTCATCATTAAAAAAGTTCTCGTTACCTCTCTAGTATTACATTTATCAATATAGCTTAATAATAGTATGGAAGGAAACTCGAGGTGTTGGGTAAACTTGTGCTTTGCATGCCAACCATTCTTCACACTGCTACTTCATGTACATAGGGACTACTTTTATTTTACTCAGTTAAAAGTCAAAGAGAGTTCAGAGTTGTGAGTCAATAGAAGAGTGGTTTAAAGACTTATATTAACAATAATGGCGGGGCACATACTACATCATGTTTGACGTAGGGTAAACATTTTGGAAGTTGAAAATGGCTGTCATTTTTGTTTTTGGTCTTTTGATTAGATGAAACAAGAATTTAAGTTTGAAAGAAATCTTCTGCGGGTGTTTAACATTTAGAATTTTATTAAATTAAATCGAGGCCTATACCGATATTGTGTCTTGTTACTCTGTTTTTTCATTAAAATTTTGGGTATTATTTTGCTTGGCGTAGCCGGGAATTATCACAAAGAATTTTGATATTAGTACGGTTCTTTCCAGTTGATTTAATCTGCTTCGGCTATTGCATGAACCAATTAAACGCTAATAGTTTGATTTCTCTGACAATGGATTTTTTATATAAATAGTGTAGGATGAATAGATAACTATGTAAGTATAATCGTGTACTCGAACTTATCCGACTCGTCTCAGAAAGTCTTAGACGGTTCGAGAATCCTCGGAGTGTAAGCGGTTCTTTAATCGTCAAAAGTACACTATGACACTAACATAGAATTCTATATTTACATGACCCGTCGCATATTCAGTTTTAGCCTACATTACAGTTATAATACTAGATGAACATTGTCGTGCGATTTTCCACAAACGCCACAATTTGCCAAACATTGCTGATAGACGTTTTTGTTTTAAGATCTAAGACTTCAATATGATAAGTGTCCGGTGTTGTTATGATAGATTGTTTTGCATTTTTTTCAATCTATGAAACTAGTTGACATTCTATCACGGTCGTATTTCCAGTTCAGCTACGATTGATTACGGTTCGTTATGGTTGGGGGAGGGGTGTATATGTGGGACTCGATCGCGAATGATTATCACGATCGGTGTTCTACAAATCGATACGTTTTTGTGCGAGAAGATACATTAACCTAAGTTAGTCAATACGATATGATATGACTGTATTTGCGATATTTTTCTTGATTAAGACGACTGGACACCAGTTATATAAATACAGCACCGTTTGCTGTCGACTTCGTTGCATTTTATTATTATTATCGCAACAGATCGCACAAGCGCGTGATAGGTTTCGAAAAGATCGACTGCAAGATTCACGATTTGCAAGAGCGAATATTAGTCATCCATTGATAAAATATAAAGCGATCCGATACGAATAAATACGATGATCCACTTTAATATCTGAGCGAAGTTGATATAATCACCACGATGCATTCACGATTAAGGCCACACAAATTCAATCGTGGCGTCAATCATTATAATGAGAACATAGCAGTACAGACACAACATTAAATGAATCAGGTTTTCCAGATAGTGTATTATACGATCGGTTTTCCGAACATTATCTGTTTTGTATGTGTCATGTAAATAATTCAATTCTTTAAATATTGTGAATCAATTCGTGAGTAATTACATGAAAAGCGTGTACTCGGTTTTTCGAACATTATCTGTTTTGTATGTGTAATGTAAATAATTCAATTATTTAAATACTGTGAATCAATTTGTGAGTAATTACATGAAAATCGTGTACTTAGGTTTTGTAAATACCTTAGCACCTAACTAAGGTAATGTTAATACCTCAAAACCTTACTTAGGTAATGTAAATACCCCAAAACCTTACTTAGGTAATGTAAATACCTCCAAACCTTACTTAGGTAATGTAAGAACTCCTCCGTATGGGTCAAGATCTGTATATCATTGGAAAACCCACATATCAGTTGGTAAAAACATGCTGATTTTAAACCTTTCCAAAATAACAGTCTAAGAATTGGTTGGTGAATACATGTGATTCAAATGTGAAAATGACATTTTCAAGTCATTCCGGAACGTATAAATAAAATTGTATTTCAAAACGGGACACGAATTACGAAACGAATAAAACTGGAAGACCAAGAAACCGGCATAAGTTCATGTATATGACGGAGAGCAATAAACTCATGTATATTGTTTGCTACATTGGTTTTCACGCGTTATATATTTAGAGTCAATTAGTGTAAATGCGTTACATATGCAGAAACAATCTATGGAATTATATATTTAGGTGAAAATTACATCATTAATGGTGAATATTTACATCATGACTGATGTTTATACTAATATGCTTCATGAACATTCCAGCATGTTTGCTGTCTATCCGTTTATACTGGATGATTGTTGCAACATGCTTGATGACTATCCAATGTTCGTGTGTTCTTTATTCCTAAATCATTATTCAATGACACGTATCTTCACTGTCATAAATGTGTACTTTTAAATTTTAACAAACGTGAGGAAACCGCGCCAGTCATGATGAAACCAGTCATAATCGGTTTTGCCACTAAGCGTGATTAACAACGACAGTTACCAACAGACAGTACGCAGAATGCAACTAAGCCGAATGCAAGTTACCACATTATGGCAGCAGGTGACGCACGTTTATTTACCGTACGTTGAATAAATTACTTTTCGGGAAAACAAAGGAGAAAACATCCTAACCATTTTGACTACTACAGTATACTGAATAAACTGAATTAGTTCCGTTTGTTTTATAATCTTTGTTAAACTAAATACGATTATTTTTGCCATTTAGACCAGTCAGCCTACTGAACACGCAATACATTTACTGGCGTGCATGTTTAAGATATTGGTAAGTTGCAGTTAGTATGTATTTTATTCAGGACATAACGGAGGTCATGTGTATGAAGTGTGGTCCATCATTTGTCCAAATAATACAGTAAACGTAATTTTCCGATGTGCATTGTATATCGACCCCATCTTTATAAAGTAGCCCAATCCCAATTGCAACAGACCTGTGCGTGTAACTTTCAGATTTTTCTAGTCTGTTTACCAGGCTTTTATAACAATGTATATCCTTTTATGTCTATATAATCTCTTTGGTAAAGTGAAACCTGAATGTTACAAGTACTCGTGTCTATTACAACTAGTGTAACCATCGTTGAGAAAACAATAGTAATGTACTATTTAAATATCAAAGAACATAATGTTGACTCACTTTGAAAAAAAAGTAATATAAACAGGTCCTTTAGGGTTGGTCTCGCGGGCCTCGTTGCGCGGGGCGGGCTACCAGCTCGCGATGCCTGAACGCTGGTCTGATTCTCGCGGAGCGTGTGTGAACGGCGGGGCTACCGACCTCGCGAGGACTGATCGCCGGGCTGTCTCGCTCGGGACCCAGGGGACTGTGTGTCTCTGCCTGCGACCGCGGACGCCCTTCCGAACAAGGCGGACCAATCCAGCGTAAGCGGCCGGAGGGCCTTGTCTAAACGATGGCTTCCAAAGGCCTGCGTTCGGCCGATAATCTATTGGTGGCTGCGATTTCCATGTATCGGAAATTGCGACAGTCCCGATGAGTGGGGTAGAACCCCGTTTAGGACGTACAGATGGACACGAAAGCATTTCCATATATATGGGAGAACTTTTGTTTTCTCTCGCGACGTGTCTAGTCTCCCGTGCAGTAGCTGATCGTCGCGGACCGGTGTTCGAGAGCAAGGACATCGGGCGCTTGTACAGCGCGAGCCAGGCCAGGGCCCTCCCAGCGGTGGCGACCTGCCTGAGAAACCACTTGGCAAAGGCAAGAAGCTCGTTCGAACAGGACTAAAACTAGTCGGTCCCGAGACGCTCAGTCGGACGCGGGAGCTTGCAAAGCGATTGCAGAGAATCGGCCGCCTCTCGCATAGCGCAGCTGCCCAATGGGTAGGTGAGTCGGTCGTCCGACAGGCTTGCCGCGCGTTCCTTCGGCGGCTCACGTGCGATAATACACGTTTATGTTTAAGTTTCATTCTACCCCAGACAAGTAACAGAGAAACAGATCCCGACAAGCACGGATAGAGGGTCGAACGGCGGACGGATGGACAACGCCATAACAATATCCCTCCGTTCGACAATGAAAACTATTTTTAAATCGATATGAAGATACATGTAGATGGAAAGAAATAACTAAAGGTTAAATCTTAAAGTAAAATGATACACATGACATAGTAAGTTTTAAAACACATATCCAGACGGTAGTGCTGAAATGTTTCCCTACTTAAGTAGATAATCTACTTTATCTTTTACATACAACTTAGACCAACTAGATATGTCTAAAGGGGCGCAACTTGTGCCATAACAAAAAAATTCCCTTATACGCCGTGTACGTGTCCGTGTACGTCCGTAGCATTTCGGAACGACTGTCACTTGACATCATTGCATCGTGTATGATGCTTTGTGCTAAGATGTACTTACATTATGCCATCGCAGTTAACCAACATAGTCATACCCAGCATGCAATTTACGACCAAGAATGTTGCATCTGTACGCATGAATGATAACATTAAGCAGAATGTAAACAGACATTCGTCATGAGGCAAGATGTAAGTGTCATCAAGCATGAAAAGTTGTCTACATATAAATTGAAAGTACCACCAAGAATCATGACAAAGTCATAAAGAAGGATGTAATTTTTACCTAAATACCTTTCCATAACAATCGGTCTTTATGTGTTTGTGTTACATATAGAGAGACAATTGGTTTGCATGCGTTACAAAGTCGATTGAAGTAAAAGACATAAAAAAAAATTGTACTCGCTGGGCAAATAATTGCTGTATGATCTGTCTTCGATCTTTCGAGTCAATATAATTTTACAAAAAAGATTATATTAAGATTCCCTTCACGCGTACATAGGGACAGTTGAATTATTTCACAAATCTTTACGAGTAATATACACACGTTTAAAGATATTGGTCCAATTTGACTGGAGCACACAAATGCAAAGTTATCACTTCAATGAGAATATTTTCATTTACGTCATGTAAATTTCAATAAAAATGGTTTACTACCAATAAATGCTTGTTTCCCGCGCTCGAAATGAAATCGTTTACAGAGCTTTTATTTGTTAAATTCTTACTTAAAATATGCATACATTTCTTATAATATAGCGTAAGTATAGATGTATGATATCGCAATTAGCCGTTGATACGCGCATGTTTCCCAATTAACTGCCAGCTTTACATCATTTTGTTAAGAATGTATTGGTTTTTAAATAAATCAGTTTAAAACTTAAAGTAAACGCACACAAACATAAGACAACAACGCAATAACAAAACAACACCACCAACAAAAAATCGAGGACACAATAATGTCGTGATTATGTCCCGATTCATGTACGTCAAAATGAGCCGTTTTGAGCACATACAATCAAGCTCTTGGTGTATTTTACAGATAGCACAATATCTCCAATCATATGTCACCAGACAGTCTTTGCAAATTGAACCTTAAGAATAAAATGAATTGTATATATATACACACTCGCGGTAAATGTGGTGTGTCTGAAATAAATACGACTGCTATCGGCTAACTCTACATGGACATACACAAGTTCTAAGGGTTCATTTGTTCATGAAACCATACAGAATTTTTTTTGCTTGTACAAACCTTAATGTACTTCAGCATCCTGATCCTGACCCTCATGGCCGTGCTGCTGTTCGGAACGCAAACAGGCACGAATCAATTGGCATCGGCCCTATGTGCTTGCATATGAGCACCATGAAAACTAACACTAATTGTATGATTTATTCTTCTTCATCGAACATCTATGAGTACCCAGTATTATTACTGCTTTTGTATATGTTCTAATAATATTTTGTAGGCAACTTAACAATGGTATTTTCTGATTAATTCAATGGTTCCCATCGAGTTCGTGGATTTCGAATTAATGCATGCGCCTAAGCCGTGATAAGCTTTTTTTCGGAATGTGGCAAGATCCTCGTTGGAGTCGCAGAAGCTGGGAACATCCAAAGCACATATAGAAGAAACATTTTTCAAGGAAGAGGAAAATTGAACGGTAAACCCATTCTCGAATTGCAGTTGGCCTATGTCAACATCAAACCGTATCGATTGGGCAAGAGATAACAACATCATTATGTTGATCATACCACTGCTTTTTGGACGATGGCATTTATTTTCTAATAAGAAGTTAAACCTGTCAAGTCATTTGAAAGGGACATACTTTTTAATGCCAACGTTAAGGTACATTTTTAAACAATAGTTTCAAACACTAATCAATATAAACGAGAGGGCTAAACGCCCTTAAGCGCTTACTTGAGACTCCAAGGACATTTTCAGAGCAGGTAGTGTTTACAAAAAAAATACATTACTAGCATGTTTTTGAACAGACCACACTGATTTTTTTAACGCAGTCAATGTATCATAAGAACAAAAAATTTAATATTCCTTAGCTAGTTACATGATGAGCGGATTACAAAATGATTTATGGAGTGTTTAAATGCTTTTATTATAGCCAGATAAGGAATACTGGTCACCTTATGGAAGCAATGGTCTTCAATGGAATGTAATCATATCTCGGTCGGCAGAGAAATCATTACACCAAATGTTCAGAAGTTTCATGAAGATTGGGCAATAAACATGGCTGCAAAAGAAAGTGTGCATTAGCATTTTTCTCTAATTTCACCTAGTGACGTAACCAAGTGACAAACTCGGTCCGGATATTATTTGCTACACAGGGTATCATCAAGTGTAAAAAATGTAAAGATTTGGCAACACAAGTTTATAGTGTTTGAAAGGTTTTGCTTTAATGTCATTAGTAACCTGTTTACGCCCAAACGGGAACCAGTTTCGAACTCGAGTGATAGATAATTGGGACAAATGTGCTGAGCGCGTGTCATGCAGATTTGGAAATACATATGGCATCTAGATTGTTCACAAGCTGTTCCCTAAAATAAATCTTGTAACTAATATTTATTTCAATGTATCTTAGTTTAAAACTCAGCTAAAATAATGTTTTGACCAAGTTAAATGAAGAGTGGGCAATACATATGGGATCTAGAGTTTTAACAAGCTTTTATTTAATTGCACATAAAAGTTTTATTGTTGACCATACGTGAACGAAATACTCACTTTACCAAACGTTCTGACCAAGTGTTTTGAATATTGGGCAATACATTTGACATACAGTCTTTAAAATATTTTGACCAAGTGACCTTGTTTTTAATCCTTTGTGAAATCGATCGAGGTATTATTTTGACAAACATGCTGACCAAGTTGTCATGCGATTCAGTTTTAAACTCAATTATTAAAAAAAACTTTTTCAGCAAGATGTATTATGATTTGGAAACAAAAGTGAAATCTAAGGCCAATGTTATTTTCATGGTGGAGCCAAGTGTGTTTTTCCAGTGATAAGGTGAAGCACTTTAATTGAACCTTTCTTACAAACAAGAGTTACCTTCGGTAGCGACCTAATGCACACCGTCAGCCTGTTGGAATGACCTAGTTTTGTGCAAAGTTTGTTATAAGGGTGAAGGTGTAAATACATGCAAAGTGCGTTATATTGTGTGGATTGTAAGGCCATTTTAATGGCCCTTTAAAAAACTATTGTAATCCCCCGGTAGCCACCTAGTATAAGCAGACTATTCGTCGGCTGCATGACGGCTGATATCGATTTGGCAAAGGTTTTTAATCGGATGGGATGAATTGCGATGGGAATACACATGCAGAATGCGTTTTTGTTGCCAAATGAATGAGTGGCCATCTTTAATGGCCACTTTCACAAGTTATCTCTCTTATCGACCAAGAGCACGCCAAAGGTGTTTTTCTGTTTGTGAAATATTTGCTGTTTTATGTAGTTAGCGTTTGGCAATTTAATATAGCAACCAATGAAACTAAACATACTATATCAGGAAAGAAATTCTTGTTCGTATCCAATACGTGCATGTCAATTTAAAATATTGTGGGTGGCCCTTGGCTGTTCTCGGCTTCGTCGCTTTCGAACAACACTTTTGGATCCCAAAATTTCGGAACATTCATTAAACAAGGATTAGACTGAATTGATGACCCGAATGAATACCAAAATGTTGCCACAATAACAAATCGTCACGGAATTTCGGAAGCGAAATTGTGGTTGACTCAAATAAGTTCATGATGCATCACTATTTGTCAATAATGGGGGATTAATTGTTTTGTCTACCCACGTAATAATATTAACACTTATTTATGACGTTAGTGCATAATATTTAATAACGTTAGTCACACATGAAAAGTACAATTCTTGAAATATTAATATGAATAAACGGGGGCAAAAGCTGTCAAAACACAATTTTAATACACCTGCTAAATATGATTAAAAAGCTGCTAAAAAGGCTACATAGTCCTGTACGTGGTATGAGGACCCGTTTGCAAAATGTAGTTGGGGGCGTTTCTCAGTGGAATTGAGTTTATGGGTTTGTAGACATGCAAAAAACCGAAGTGCTTGTCTGGCATCATGTGGCATCATACCACGGTTTTGCTATTATCGATTCAAAGATGGCCACCATTGACATAATACAATTTTTACTTTTATTTACCGTAACAACAATATACAATTATAATAAGTATCTATACTGACTAAATATAGTGTGCAGAATAAAATTATGTTATCAATTTATCTTTTCAAAGTCAGAATGACCTTAAAACGGCATGTGCAAGGTCATTTTGTCTTTAATACCGCTCAGTCCTTTGATTCTTTGATTCGTTGATTTGCTGAATTTGACAGCTTCAATTTTACTAAAATGTAACGCTTATTTATGCATTTTTAAATTGTCAATTGTTTATTTGCATATGGTATATGTATTAAAATCTATAAAAATATGCAATAGAACCATTCTTTTTATAAATAATCATTTAATTTAATGCTTATTAGTGCATTCTGACTGCAAACATTGATCCGATCATTTTATTTACAAAAGCGGGAAAGTCACAGTATTGCGAAATGCAAGTATGTTTACCACAGCATGATGGCTGCTATTTTGATGAACTTTGGTTCTGCTCAGATATCAGGGCAAACATCTGCGAGGCTCTAGCCTAGATGACGCATTGATCAAATGTGGGATGTTTGGACCAGGTGTGATAGAGACAGTGTTGAACTGCAGCCATTATGTACGGGCCCTCACTTGGTATGCTGATGGTGGAGGACTTAATTCATAAACTGGACTGGCAAGCTTTTTGGACACATAATGACACGGCTACATACCCAGTCCTGTAGCAGATGAAGGAACTGCAAAACATGCTTGTTGCCAATGAACGCTGTTCAGAGCAGTTTGATGTTATTAACAGGCAGATGGAACAATTGCATCAAGACTTTCTTGAGTTTCAGAAAGAATGTGAGGCTAAGTCTGAGCTTTGCCAATTTTTTGGTGTTTGGTTGCAGTTAGTGACCATCGTCAAAAATGCGGTAGTCTCTGACAGAGAAGGAAACTGGAGTCTGCAAGTAGCTACCATTGAAGATTCCATGCAAATATTTGCTGAATATGACTGCATTAACTTCTTGCGTTACGGTTCATGGTACCTTGAACAAGTAAAGATAATGGAGTTTACACATCCTAAGCTTTATTGGCGGTTTTCAATTGGTCAATGGGTTGTTCGGGATCGCCCAGGCTGGTTTTGAAGTGTTGCAGGTGATATGAAGGTTGAGCAGACTATTCAGAGAGTATCCAAGTGCCAGGAGGTCACTAGTTGTAGGAGAGACACGCAATACTGATGCAGTAGCAGAATTTGAGCTTTTGTTTAATGAGATAGGGTCTATCACAAGCCTCCTCAATCTGCTAACACTAACAAGTCGATGGCTCACACAGAATGTCATCTCTAGCATTCGCTGACTTCCACTCGTCGTCACTCGTTCAACCACAATGTAGAAATGTTGTTGGACTATGTGCTTGAACGTCAGAACCCATACAAAGTGAAGGTAAGTTATACCTTTACACTACACAATTTACTAACAAAACTGGCTGTTGACAAAGAGGTTGCTGTCCGGCTTCTCAAATGTATTGAAAATGGTGTACGTGTTTACCGCGCAGACAGACAGGAGAGAATAGTTGAGAAAGCCAAATAAATCAGTACCACCATTTCAAAGAGAAAGCTTCCCAAGTTCACTGACCATCTTAAACAGTCATTATTTACATCAAAAGCTATTCTTAAGGAACGGAAAGCCCCGTCATCGAAAGATATGGCAGATGCACAGAGGAGTATGGACATTGCAAAGGAACGAGGCATGTCCCTCAAGCAGATATTATCTCATAATTTGATTTCTTCATCTCCATTATTTGATGTGACCTCCCAGCCAATGTTAATAAGTAAAAACTTTATTGGGAGATTCTTCCCAATCATGTAATCGTGGACTTCATGTCTAAGATGCGACAGATGCCACTTGCACAATTTTCCAATCTGGGTGGTGAAATCAATGCTGTCATCAAATCAGCGTCAAGTATATGTGAGGGGCCAGAGTACATTATCATTCATCTTGTACTAGACTCATACGTTGAAATGCCTTAAAAGCAAGGTGAACGGTTGCGTCGCGGGGACGAAGCAACATATATTGCAATTATTGGCATGAGCAGAGACACACCAATCCCACAACAACTTAATAAATTCCGGGCATCCGAGGAAAATATGCTTAATCTTCAACTATTGGTAAGGGATATAGTGTGCAATGACGTCTATGTCAACCCTATAATTGCAAGTTTAGTTGTCTCGGACAATGAAGCTCTTCCAGCAATTAAGTTTGATAATGATGTCATTCCTGAACTGTTTAACTGGATTGAGGAAGCCGATGCCAGGATAGAGGCGCATTTTAAGTGGGCTGCTCGTATCAAACAGTGTCATCGAGTTGTTCTGATGTCAAACGACACCGACAGCTTTGCATTATTGCTTTACTTCACTCCATATTTTCAGACACTCGGTTTGAAAGAACTATGGCAGCAGAATGATACTGGTGACAAGCTCAAATGATTTCGTTGCATCAGGCAATTTCTCGGCTTGGGACACCGCTGGCAAAGACAATGATAAAAGCTCACATATTAACAGTTTTTAATGAATTTGGAGAGACAGATACCTTGTCAGAGCAGGATGAAGCTTTAGCAGAAAATTATCTGGTACACGTCTGGGCAGGGGCCATATCGACGACAACTGCAGAAACATTTGACCATCTCTGACTAGAGAACTATACCAGTGCTAGTGCTGAATTTGATTGAATAACTCATACAAGCAGTGTAATCAAATGACATGTTCGTAGAGGAGCCTTTCTAATACATAGCGCTTGTAAACTGCTTATAAATATTGATTGTCCCGAAACATGGTGGATGGGAGAAGCATCTTGGCATGCTGTTGACACAAAGTGCCTGAAGCCTTTACCACTGAGCTTGCCGATATTGTGCAGGAAAGTGCGATACTCGACGTTGTCCGTGCCGTGCTGCTGGGGTGCTTTGCATCACATTTTGTCATGGTAAAGTGGACTATTCACCTTGTGGAAACCTGACTTGAAATGACTAACTTTGGAACTGTATGTAATCTACATTGTATGTGAAACAAAGTATTTTAAAACCTATTAAAATGAGAATGATTTCATGTTGATGAGTTGTGTGCGTTTTTGCTATAATGCCATATGGAATAAGGTGTAAGCCCGTAAGCCTGTCCCTAGGACTGGGGATGGACTCAGTGATTACCCAACCAACACCTGACATTGGTTCAAAGTCTTCCCAACATTAAATAGATGTAACCGCGGTTTGACGTTGAGCCAACGTTGAACAAATATCACGGGTTTGCTTGGTAAGGGGTTTGGTCGATTATCACATGTTCATACCATCTGCATTTGGGTGTGAGCCCCGCTCACTGTAGTATTTTTCCACCGAATGTGAACATTTTCAATTTACTAGTCACTTGTCTGTGAGTACTACGTGCGTAAATAATCTAAATGTGCCAATATTACGTAAAACGTGCACAACAATAGTGTAATTGAATTAATTACGTCAAAATTTGTCAAATTAGAGTTTATACGCATGTACACTGGCTTTTACTGTCCAGAGTCAACTCAAGGTCGTTGATGTATCATTTGACCCTGTACTTGACCTAACCGGATCAATTACCCTCCATATTTAACAAGACCTCTCATAACTGAGTTCTTACCAAAAAAAAAACATAATTTAGAGGTAAAACATTTGATTTTACTCCAAATGGCAATATTTTTTCTTTTTCAAGATTGGCCGTCGGCGGCCATATTGGATTTTGGTATTTTGAAGCTCCTGGCAGTGTGACGGACAAGCACCTCGGTGATGTATCATGTATGAGGACTAATAAACTCACATCAAGTGAGAAAATCTCCCAACCCAATTTTGCAAACAGAACTTCAGACCTAGTCCTGCACTAACATATGATAACTAAATTGATTATTCATTATGTTTCTTCTATTTCGAAAACATGCAAAGCAGGCTAAATATACTGCAAAATAGTCCAAATAAGCTTTTAGTTTCATAGTATAAAGTAAACATGCTAAATATGCAAAAAAGGCTGCTAAATTGGTTACATACTGCTAAATAGGCTGGTTATTTCATCGAAATAAATATACATGCTAAAATGGCTAAATATTTAAAATATGCTGCTAAATAGGCTTAAACACTGTTTATTACATCCTATTTTATAAGCATGCTTCTATAGGCGTATTATGCTAGTTATTCTTCTAAATATTATAAATAGCCAATTTATTTTATCTTATTAGGTAAACAAACAAAATTCATTAAATATGCTGCAAAACTAAATACACTAAGTAGGCTTTTAATGTCATCATATTAAATAAACTTTATAGTAAACATTCTAAATCATACCACTGCTACATCCTCATTATATAATTCATGCATCTTTTAACAAAGAAAGCGTGTTAGTTATTATTCATTCATATACTATATATAACACGGAATCGAATGGAAGGGTACCAAGAAATGCCAGTGCATGTGACGTTCTACAGTCCCATGGCATCCAACTCCCTCATCATCTGACAGAGCGCCAGTTCCGGACAACAACCTACTGCAAGGATGTCGTAGCAGATATCGCCCTGAAATAATTGAATAAAAATACGGGTCCTACTAAATGCTGCGAAGACGCACAAAGACTCACACAGACGCACAAAGACCCACAAAGACGCACAAAGACACACAAAGACGCACACAGACGCACAAAGACATACAAAATACTCATTTTTAATATAATATAATATAATATAATAATGCAAAACAAACATTTTTGAAAAAAACAATTGTAAAATACTCAAGCAAAGACACACAAAGATGCACAAAGACAAACATAATACTCATTATTAATACTTTATATTATGTTAATGCAAATCAAACATGTTTGAAAACAAAATGTATAAAATACTCCGGCAAAGACACACAACGACGCACAAATTACATTGATAGTCACCGTGACCAGGTGTTACAAAGAGATGTGTGAGCTGTACTGTGCCTCAATTCACCACTTTTAGAAGGTTATTTTACAATATTGTCCAAAGTTGTAAAAGCTCAAACATATTTGCTTGAATAAAGTTACATGTAAGTTCATTAATTCATGCAGTTGTTGATATGTTTTTTGTTTCGAAATTTGAAAATCATATATGTCGTCAGTACCGGTGTTTGTCTCTTTGGACTTGTTTTTATTGTCGTTTATGCAATATTCTCTATAAAGCTATTCATTTCATTCAACAGGGTGTATAAATGCTCATTGTGTATAAAGTTAATATCCATATTTTGCACTGAAGCTGGAACGTTTTGTGGGAATACATGTAGAGATGTGCGCGTTTTACCCCATAATTTACGATTAACGGGTAAAGGACAAGTATATTAAAATATGCGCATTCATGGTCCAGTGTACAACATTTATTGCACTTAACACAATAATTAATAATAAGTCTGCGCGGCTAATGAAAAGCATGATTGACACCAAGACAAATCACCTCTGCATACTTCACCACGTTCTTCGACGTGTTTGGGATTTAGGGACACGTGTCAGAAAACGTCCAGTACAAATCAATCAATAAAATCAAAACGACAAACTTACGTGTACTTAAAATGACCGATATTTTAAATTTCAAGAGCTGTGGCGTCACTTTATATTTAGCAACGTAGACTGTGTGAAAAATGTACGCTCGCTTTGCGCTCTTTTTTCCATTAATTGTCAGTGTAGAGTTCGACATATAAGGCCTGCGAAATAATAATAAAATAGAAATCGGCATCGCCTAAGTAGTTGATTTAACTAATAAACCTTGCCAGTGGTTTTCGCGTTTGGATTATCGTTTATCATTCCATTTATCTCATTTTTGTAAATGCTTTGCAAAATGGTATATAGTTGAAAAAAGACTGCAGGCACATCTACTGTATTATATTCTACAGGCCTGAGCGTACACTTTGGTATTTGAAACTGGGTGTCACCAGATAATCACAAGTAGGCGTTTAAAAAGGAAACTGATATAAAATGAAATCGGATGGCTTCAACGACAAGCTGAAACGAACATGTTATTAAATTGCTAATAACATAAACTGGATACTTAGCTTTAATGTCATATTGAAATAACTATTCTCAACTTTCGCAAAAAAACGTTACCGATATGGCTGCAAGATATGTATTATTTTTACAAACCTGTAAAATATATGCCGTGAGAACATGTTGTCTATCATAAATCTTTAATCTTAAAATACCACTATAGAAATGTACAACCCAAATACCAAAACTCTGGGCCTTGTGGTTTTAGAACAGCAGATAAACAAACGAACTTTACTTTTCAAGTTTTCAATTACCAAAACATCACTTGCAGTGTAGTTTATTTTGATCGCAGTGTTATAATTTAAATAAATGATGTACAGCGCCACTACATGCCATTCTCTACCTGCCACTATGGGGCAGTTACTATAAATTATAGTTAAACAGCACACACAAAAAACAATATTAACTGACACTAAATGATTAAACAAATTTCGGATTTAAAATCAAAAGATGTCATCTAAATGTTACTTGTTTGCAAAACTTTTAAACTGGATAGTCGCTTTAACTCAAACTTTAGTAGGACCGTAAAAATACACCCAATTATACACAGAGAATACAAGGTTAGTGTCAAAAACAGATCCATTTGATGTGGCTTAGAAGATCTGAACTATAATCCTTGACAACAAAGAATACCTTAAAATAACAATATCACAGAATACGACGTCACAGAAATAACCAAAAAAGCGTCACTATACTGCACGTCATTGCCAAAGTTTATATAAACCCAAGCTTATCATATGGAATGCTACTTCGATAATGCGGGCATGATAATTTGATAAATGGCAATTTTGCTCCAGTAAATCTTATTTTGGTTTGATTGTTTGTATTTATATAAAACCTGTTTAAGAATCTGAAAATCTGAAAACCGTTGGAAAAAAAAGAATGTCAACATGAAAATGCAGAAAATAATTAAGCCTCCGAAAAGGGTATTAAAATAAAATGTACAACTGTGATAAAATATGTTATTTTAAGAAAAACGTGGATTTTGCAAGTGTGTAACAATAAGACAAGAACTGAATAAAAGTCAGATTTTCTTTAACATCATTTAATATTTAAATGTCATCAACAATGCCTCTGACACTCCTAAGCGAACAATAACTTGATCCCGTTTTTATGCGTGTCCGTTACTCAATATTGTGTTAATCACGTTGACGTGGAAGAGCAAATGATAATATTGTGATGCGCTATAAGACATCTTATTAAAAAATTAACACACTTTTTTGAGGCGCCACACAGCTTATGAACAAAATCAGGTGGGAATTAATTCATAAGCGAACATTTGATGCTGTTGTTATTGTAATATGTCAATCATTGTACGTTTTTTAAATCCTGCATTTGACATTGTAACATGTTGGTTTGAGTGAAAAATGTGTATTACATTCATATCTAATAGTCATATAATGTCCAATTTTTTCCGGAAGAAGCTTTCACAATATACTTGATTTAATTTGCTTGTTATCAGATTGACACAATAACTTTTTTCAAACTTAATATAATTAAAGTATTATGTATACAATAGAACAAAAAACAACAACACGTGCGATACATTCTGATACATTTTAGTTTATAAATCATATGAAATTGACACAATAATATTTTGTGTTCTTTTGTTCGGGTTCAGGTTCGTGGATCAATTTGATGTAGCATAATATCTGCTATGCTATATAGCAGTCTATATGGCCTAGATATTTACGCCTTCAAATTTTAATTACATTGGATCGAAAAACTTTCTTATATTTCATTCAAAAATTCTTCTCTTGTTATTGTAATGAACAATTTTGGTTCGATGTTAAAACATATCGAATTCAATAGTTAAATGTAACCATCAGTTTACAAGTGGCTTGATAAAAATTGTCAAATCTTTGCTTGTTATAACTCACGTACCTGGATCCCACCAATAGTTCGAATGCGTGCTCGATACGCTGGCAAGTAGGCGGGATTACAAAGAGCCGTGCAACAGCAGTCACCCGTTCGGGTTGAAAGGTCACACAGTTGGGCCGTCCAACAAAACATCGTCTTGCACGCTACAAACATATGCAATCTGTAGACGTGATTTGTTCTGAAATATTATTATGCTGATATTGCTGATTTAAATTCTATACAGCTACTTCTAATAATAATACTTCCACCGCTACTACTACTTCTACTTCTACTATTACTACTACTACCACTACTACTACAACTAGTACTACTACTACTACTATTTTTACTACTACTACTACTACTTCTACTACTACTAGCCTTCTTTCCTATCTATTCGTTCAGCCCTATCTATTCGTGAACAATCTTCACGCGAAATTTGCCGCAATCCGAACGGTCGCACGTGCCCGGTTTCTATACAAGTTTTGACAGGGGATATTTTGCTCCCCAGATATGTGTAAAAAGGGGAACTAAAAACGCAATTAATCTATTCAATTTAACTATTTTCAAAATATAAACCAACCTTTCGCCAAAAACAGTCATCCTTTTAATGAAATATGCATATCATTCACATTTTTTTCTCCGTGTTTACATTTTTCTTTCCGTCTGCAAGGCTGTTTGGATTGCCCGGATCAAATGACCTAATTTGATCAAGTCACACAGACGCTTTAGCTCAAAAATTGAGGCCCGCAATGGGGTTACAGCGATGTCTGTAGTCAATTTATTTTCAATTAACGTTATGGCGTTTATCTTTTTGCAAATTCTACAATGGTTGAGCCCTGTAATTCCTAATCATTTCTTTCGTTCAAAAGCCCACTTCATCCAGATAGCATGGCAAGTATAGAAACTATACAAAAGCTAAAATTCTAAAGGCTTACTATGATGTAAAGAAACATAGATCGTCTCTGCGCAAGGCGGCGAGGGAATATGATGTCCCCTACCAGACATTGAGGGACAGAGTCTCTGGCAAGGTTGATCCTGAAGATTTTGCGAGGGAGACCGTACTTGAGACAGAAGAGGAACTGAGGCTGGTAGAACATGCGGAACAATGTGAAAGATTGGGATACGGGTATTCAAATATGGAAATGAAAAAACTTGCCAGCGAACTGGCGTTCAAGCTTGGAAGAAGGAAAAGAGACAAACCCCTAAGTAGCTGCTGGCTTTATGGTTTCTTGGGACCCTTGGAGAGAAAGGCTTTCAACACTAAAGCCATCTGCTCTGGATTCCAACAGAGCGAAAATTCTACCCCAGAGGCCGTTCAGACATACTTTCACAATCTTAAGAATACCATTGACACCCTACATCTTGAAAACAGGCCAGACCTGATATTTAATATGGACGAGACTGGCATAAGTCCAGAGCACAGACCGCCAAATATTATTGCCCCTTCCAATGAAAAACCACATTCAGTAACGTCCCCACGATCAGCAACGACGACCCTCATAGCATGTGCCAACGCAGCTGGAAGCAACATACCTCCCTACTTTGTTTTTAAAGGTGAGGTACAAAAACGAATACCGAATATCTATGCCATTAACCATAGCTTATACAATTTTACGTCAGACAATTTTTAATTACGAACATGACTTTATAAGTAAACAAACACTGTAAAAGAAAGAGAAACTCAATATGTATCTCATTTAAAACGATAAATTGATAGTGACAAAATGATATAACGTCTTTTTCGATCAATACTACCGATATGATTCGGACTTAAATCTAAATAATATGTTATAATTTAACAGGTAAAAGATTCAACGAAGACTTAATGAAAGGTGCATCTGCTGGGGCCGGTTATGCTATGTCCGATTCCGGGCGGTCAACGACCACAGTTTTTCAGGATTACCTAAAAATCCATTTTCTAAAACATGTAAAACGGGACCACGAGAACCAACCCGTCCTACTTATACTTGATGGACATACAACTCATACATCATCCGAGTTGATCCAATGGGCGCTTTCCAACAACATACACATATTTGTATTGCCGGCGCATACTTCACATGTTTTACAACCTCTTGATGTCGCAGTGTTCGGGCAATTCAAGCGGTTTTATTACAGTGAATGTGCTGCGTACATGAAAACCAACATGGGTAAAATCGTTACTAAGTACGATATAGCTGTCATCGCCTGTCAAGCGTATCTTAAGGCTATGAGTCCGTGGAACATTGTGTCTGCTTTTAAGAAAACAGGCATATACCCACTTGACAAGACAGCAATTTCACAGAACCAATTATACCCGAGTGAATCATTTAGAGACGAGACCAATCTCCGCGCAGAGTTGTCGTTCCTTGCTCTCACAAACAACTCTGCATAAGGCTCAGCACGCCATTTTGTCTACCAAATAGCTAAAACCGAACAAACGCATACAATGTATATTTGAGTGGATATTTAAGATCGCATGAATTTAATTAAGAAATATGACTTTTAAATGTACGATAAATCGTGCAAAAACTTGTGAGTTTTAATGCAACTCTTTGGAACTTTTTTATTGCCCATTTACACAGATGTAATCATTCCACGCACTTCACAAATGTAAACAATTGTACATATTTTTTATTGAGTGACGTTAGGCATTGCTTCGACGTATTTATGTATGTCGGTTTCTAAACATAAAAAAAAAACATATCAATTTTATAATAATGAATTAAGACTGATATAAAATATCATGGTATGAGATGGGTTTCTTTAATGCAGTTAATGCAATGCAACCGTCGTGCAAGATATTGTTTAGTATACTGTAACCTCACTGATGAACGCTTGGAATGATCATGACATGAATGAGACGCTTTCATAACAATAGTCCGTTCTGAGCCCAACACAGAGGTGAATGTAATGTGACCGTCGTGCAAGAGATTGAGACGAGACACCGCTTCAAAAGATAAATGCACTTTGTTCAGGAAAAGAGGTAATCGATGTTTATCTACAAAAAAGTCAGAAGCAGAAAAAATAAAACAACTGTGCAAACAAATTAGAATAAATGTAACTGCATGAATAAGAAACAAAAACTTTCTAAGCCAAACCCTAGTGGTAAGGAAATCACGAGCGAGCAGTACATTGAAGAATTAGACGTGTATTCCTCCCAAAAGGATGACGTGACAAGAAAAGAGTCTTGAGGAGGGGAAATGTTTTTTGGTGCATGCACTGCATAATTTAAACTTCAAAAGTCAAACTTTGTTATCTTTTTTTGTTGTTAATATTTCAAAGTGTATTTTTCTTTAGATGTTTATCTTATTTCTACAGTTGTTACTTGTGTTCATTTTATGATTAATGACAGAAAATGTAATTTCGGACGGCAAATGTAATAATTATATTCTCGTGGCGAAAGGGCTCGTCTTATATGCCTCTGTCATAGTGCAATGCACCGATCTCTGTATCCCCTTCCAAGGCCTCTAATTGGGTGCGCGTTACGTCATCGGATGACGTGAACGAATACATAGGAAACGTTTGGATAATTCTGATGTGTCGAAAGCAACCTTTTCGTAAGTAAATCAGTTGTGTTATCGAAGTTATCGACATGTTTTTGTTGTTTAAACTGTAGATAAGACATTTTTTAAACTTTGTTTAATAGTTTTCATTCATGCATATCAACATTTAAGGCGCATGCGAGCATTAAACCTATTTGGTGAACGGATAGACAGGAAAGCAGGCTACTACTACTACAACAACAACAACTACTACTACTACTACTACTTCTACTACTACTACTTCTACTTCTACTACTACTACTACTACTACTTCTACTACTACTACTACTACTACTACTACTACTACTACTACTACTACTACTACTACTACTACACTACTACTACTACTACCACTACTACTACGACTACTACTACTACTACTACTTCTACTTTTACTTCTACTACTTCTACAAAAACAACAACAACTACTTCTACTACTACTACTACTACTACTACTACTACTACTAGTACTTTTACTTCTACTACTTCTACACAAACAACTACAACAACTACTACTATACTACTACTACCACTACTACTACTACTACTACTACTACTACTACTACTACTACTACTACTACTACTACCATTACTACTACTACTACTACTACTACTACTACTACTACTACTACTACTACTACTACTACTACTACTACAACAACTACTACTACTACTACTACAACTTCTACTACTACTACTACTACTACTTCTACTACTACTTCTACTACATCTACTTCTACTACTACCATATCTACTTCTACTACTTTTTTTCTACTTCTATTACCAACTGTCTGCACTTACTGGAACCGCAGTCGGAGAAACATCCGCATAGTCCAGTAGACCAATCCCGGTGTCCTTTTACGTCACAGACTCGCAAACCCCTCTCCTGGGTCGCCGCTGGCTGATTGACGATGACAACCTGTTGTGAGGATTGCATGAATTGCTGTTGAGGCGGCGGTGGTCCATACTGCTGCATGGGCGGGGGATACGGCTGAACCGGAACTTGGTTTCGAGCGTATTGCTGAACCGGTTGTCCATGCATCATCTGCGGGTTTGGAGAATAGTAATGCGCCTGTTGCGAGTTCAACTGCGGGTTTGCGTGATACGGCTGCCCGTGAGGGGAAGACATCTGTTGTTGTGGTTCCGAGGATGATGGATTGTAATGCGGAGGAGACGATGACCTCGAAGGCGGTCGCATTTTGTGTTCATCAACTGGATGCGTCTCAGATGACCGTCTTTCCATGTCTTGATGATGCTTGTTGTTCTTTAATTGTACATGAATAATGATGAAAAACGTGCATTGATTGTATTTTTGTTTCTAAAATGTCTCTCCAGTAATAACCATATATTATAATTGCAATTGGTTCAAATAAATAAAGGAGCTAAAGCAATGTATAGAGAATATAGAGAATGACAGGTAACTGCTATATCGTTGTGTAATAATCAGGTGAGTGATAAAAACATAATCCAGATTGATGTTTAACAAAACGTTAGAACAGTAACCTGTTTTTCCGTTAATCATACTTATACCCCCCCCCCCCATTATAAGAGAAACCATGACATTTAATATCTACGACTCTTCATTCTTGGCAGGAATGACTTTGTTTAATGACGTTTGATGAGTTAATCATGACGTCATGAGCACTTGCGTTTATTATTTGTAAAATATGTCTTTAGCTGATTTTAGCAATATTGGTATCAACGTGTTTGTCTTGTTTATACTGACCCATGACTTCCGGAAATGAAGACTTTATAATTAATTCCGAGTAGTATGACGTTCCTCAGAAAATTGAATGATATAAAGGCTAACTCGCCTGATATAAACATTATATCAAACAATATTGTATTAGCGTAAAAGTATAAAAAAAATTGTTTCATCCATAATAGGTTCTGGGGATTTTTAACTTGAATTTCCGTCTTTGTTTCATAAACATATGGTACGTACTATATATGCCTATGGTCTGTATTTTTCTTTAATACAAAGTTTAAATAAATAGCATTGTTTACATATACTCGCTTTTTCCTACCCTTCTTACATACTGATAAGTTTAATTGGTAAATAATTAATCTGACGATGGAAAAAATCAATTTAGTCCTGTATTTACCAATATTAACTAAAATTGAGAACATACAACAAAAACACGTGAACGAAAATAAGTGTTTGTTGCATAATTAATCAACAAATTTACTCGCATATTTTATTTATATTAAATAGTAATTTTATAATGCTTTACGGTAAAGGACATGAGAGAGTTATTTATTTTTATGGGAATTTTAAATTTAAACAAATGAGGGATATTATCAACGGAACGGATATTTTTGATATAATATGCCAGTATGCATTTTGTTTAATTTCTAAACGGCAAAGTGCAGTTCATGTTTTTTTAATCAGAAATGAATGTATTGATTTTTACAATTCGCTCTGCACCATGCTTGAAGTGGTATCCAAAAATTTGAATTGATTGATTGATTAAATATTTATCTACAATTAAATGCAATCGCATGTTATTGTGGTTTTGGAGTTTCAGGGGAATTGAATACGCTTTGTACGAGATATTTTATCGTTCACTTGATTTATAACAATCCCTGCGTTGTAAGATCATGTTAAAAAGACGAAGCAGTGTTTTAATATCTGAAAACCAATTATGTAAAAAATGAAATGTGTATTTATGGTTCTGAATGGCTCACCTAAGTTCAATATGTACATATTATCGAAAACCTGACATGGTGTTTAAGTATTTTTTCTCCTCTTGACATGGCCTTGATATCGTCAAAATAAACTTTCTGGGAATATTTAATACATTATTTAGTGATTATATGGATTTCGAAAGAGTTTACCTGTTAAACCTTTTTTTGACACAAGTGACCGAGATTCGAACTTGTCTTAGATACTGAAAAGATTAACATTCTGACCAAGTTTTATCAATATTTAATATTAAACGTGGCTACTAATATAGTAAGTTTTTTCAGGTTTGAACGGCAGACCTAGCTTTTGGACCCAGATTCAATGTGTTTTCTAAACATTGTAAAGATTAACATTCTTATCAAGTTTCATAAAGGTTAGGTCATGAATGTGGCTTCTTGAATGGTAACAAGGTTTATCTTACATTCGACCGTGTGTTCAAGTTTAGTTACGCACTTGGCACTTATTATAAAATATCATAGTTATTGTCAAGATAAATATTCTGACTAAGTTTCAATGAGCATTACGAACAATTTATATTTGCACATGGATATTAAACAACAAACACATACATATATTGCCAAAACATTGACTAACACACAAATTCCATACCATTTACACATATTTAAAAATAAATAAATGGGAACACGTTTCTGTAACTTTTCGGAAAATGTGCTCCATGGAAAAAAATATGAGACTGTACTCTAGGTAAGCCACTTGTCTTAAAGTTTCAATTTTATTGCTCTTCATATAAGCCCAACGTTTCTCTGCTTATATAGCTAGTTAATTACGAAGAACTGACTATAAAATATGTTATAAACCTTGTGTAAAAGCGTGTAATTATATGTAGAGACACTGAATGCCTACCTACAGTATTTAAATAAAAGTTTAATATTATATATAATCATCAATCGGAAATAAATATGTTGATATATTACTTTATTATTGACGTTCTAACATCTTATTGGTGGCCAAAAGGAGATTATTTCCGTTCTGTACAAGTCTGCAATTATTATTAACAGCCACATTTATGTAATTGACATAAAATCAAATTCATCAATATTTTAATAACGGTCAACGAGATCCTAGCGAATGATTATTATTGTGTAATATTAAACAATATCAATAAACAAACTTAAATATCTCAAATAACTTTAACACCTTACCTTTCTACGAACAGAATCGGTGTAGTCAGGCTGTAAGTTTGTTCGACCTTAATTCTAAATGCATGCAGGCGAATACACGCCGATGCGATAAGATAAAATTGTAATGCCCATGTTTTATTTATCACCGATAAATCCTATATTGACATTTGGTAATTGGTTTCAACAAAACCCGATGCGTTTAAAGATTGTATGCTTATTCAAACATCATAGTGAATAACAACTACATAAATTATTTATTTGAAAAAAATTGAGATGCGGGGTACCTAAGAGACATTCATCCAGTTCGATATATGGATCACCTTCAATCCTCAAATACAACTAATTCGATAAGACCTTACCAAGTAAGTCCATTCTTTCAATAAAAATGGAATCGATTTGAACATTCTCATTATTCGCAATTGTTAAAACTCCCAAATCCCAGTTGGGTATCAGTCCCCAGCTCGATAAATGCAACGATTCCTTGCTGTGTTTTAGACCCTGGCTCAATATTTTCGAATGTTCGAATACCCAAGACGTAGATGGATGTTTGATCTGACCTTGATATTCGTTAATGTTCGAATATTCAATATCCAGATGAATATTCGAACAAGGCTCGATATTCGCTAATTTTCTCATAATTAATACCCAGTTGTGTATTGAATCCCCGGTTTATTATTCGCATTAGTTCAAATAACCGACTGATACATTGGTGTTTTATCCCGGGTCGATATTCGCCAAAGTTCGAATACCCAATACTCAGCTGGGTATTTGAACTTGGCTCGATATGCTCTCGATATCGAATACCCGATACACAACCGGCTATTTACACTTTGCCAAATATTTACAATAGTTCAGAAACACAATAATGTTATCTAGGTGGTTATTTGATATTGCCTTGATATTCGCTTAAATTATAATCCCTAATACCCGTCTCGTTATTTGTTACTGGCGCATTTTTCGCTTAAATTTTAAAACCCAATACCCAGTCGGGTATTCGACCTTGTCTCGATATACGCAAGCTTGTGAATACCCTATAGTAAGCTTTGTATTCGTTCCTGAATCGATGTTCGCAAATGTTCGAAAAAAACAATACCCAGATGGGTGTTTGTACCTTGCTCGATATTTGCTCAAGTTCGTTTACACAACACCAGTTTGGTGTTCTTCCTTGGTTTGATATTCGCTTAGTAAAAGTACCAAATGTCCAGCTGGGTATTTGTTTCTGGGTCGATATTCGATATAGTTCGAATACCAATAACACAGCTGGGTTTTCGTCCTTGGCTTATTTTCGCTGAAGTTCAAACAACCTATACCCAGGTAGACATTCAACTTTGGCTCGGTATTGAATTCCCAATACCCAATACCCATAACCAATTACCGGTCAACTTGATGGACCTCCTATAGGATAGTTTTCATATTATTATCTTGAGAAAGAACAGAATTCAAGGTGTTGTGTACTAGAAACAGGAGGACAGAAGTGTGTTACATACGAACTTTTTATATTTTTCATCTAACACAAGTTTATAAAAAATTATATCATAATTTTAATGATCGAAAAACAAACATAAGTTACAGAGAGTATATAACATTTTATATCAAAACTGTAGTTTTTTTCAATCTTAAAGACTATTTTATTTCAAAATGTATATTATTTTTATGTTTTTGATACAAACATATTTGAGACATAAAACATGCAAAAATGGAGGTAACCGAACTCCATTTTGAAGATACACTAACAATTTACAAATAGGTGTAGACTCGAATTTTGAAAATGACTCGCCACCAATTGTAGTATTTAGGATTTTAAGACGAATTAATAACTTATTATGTTTTGTTAACATGCAATTATAAATTTGATACGTATTTTACTATTGTTTGTGGCGACACAGTGTTGATAATTGGCCCCGTTTCATAAACGTTCGTACGCACGGTTTCTTACGTAAGTATACTTACGAAGTTCGTAAGAAAATTCAAGCGTTTCACAAAAAAATACTTACGCAACCACCTGCTACGAATTCGTAAGTTCCAACGTTAAAGTTACGCATGGTCTAGGCTGTCGTAGCGTTCGCAAATATGGCCGCCTTAGCTATTTCACGTCTTCACAAATTTTCCAAAATAATAAAAAAAAAGATTTTAAGCGCATTTTCGACAAAAGAAGCGTGACTTTTCTCTTGAAACTGACAAAATCGGTAAATTGTAATAAATTTATCTTTCTGAAGTACATTATAGAGAGCACAGTTGTTTCCCTTGTTTGCCAAATCGCGACGAAAAAACAAGGTCGATAAACAAAGTTGAATGGATTTTTGTTTTAAATTACCTCTGGCCATGCTTTGTACTACGGGATAAGCATTGTGTAAATACAGAAGAGAGGATTGTTACAGAAGTAAATTGTATATGAAAGTTTAGTTAGATCTATGTCAAACTGGAATGTATGAAGCAAACTGGAAATTGGAATACAGTACAGTCAACTCGCCGATAACGAATCGTAGCCCTAAACGAATCAGACAATATTTTACAGAATAGACATTTTATTTAATGCATGCCTTTAAACATTATAATGTATCAGTCGTCGAGGTCATTCATTTTGACTTTTGCAGACTGAAAATGGTTGTTGATAATTAACGTTTATTGATCTTGGTAGATGAAATGCAAACACGGCGTCTTTTTGAGCCAGATTCAGAGCCTCGTTTTAAAGTGAAAGACTGAAGCTCACCTCGTGTATTCTGGCGGTGATTTTCAGCGAACAATACAATTTTTGCGTAAAAGCAGGTTCAAAGTATGCGCTTTCCTCCATCATATTATTTCCCTGATCATTTGCTTGTTTAATGGCCTGCTGACATGAGACTTAATTGACCTAACTTTGCCCATAGCGAATCTTCAGTTTCATCAGGTGAGGGGTTGTCTCAAAAGTGTTTGAAGTACAGAATGTAGGTCAAACACTACTAATTGGAGCTGTTCTGAATTTCATATGGATTTCACAACGTTACATTTTGACATTTTTGGCATATATGACTTTCATAGACACATTTTATTGCAAATTACCCGTTGTTTAAACTTTAAAAGGCGTTGATAGCTATTGTTAATTGTTAAAAAAATGTTAAATAAATTTTCTTGTGTCTTGTATGGCCATGAGATGGGAGGCTCAAAATGGGAATGTTTGTTTCAAACATCTGGATATGAATTGAATATTGTTATGTCCCAGAGTCCATACTGGGGGACAAATTGTTTTTGCCCTCTCTGTTGGCTTGTTGGTTTTCGTCAAAATTTAACATTTGCCATAACTTTTGCACTATTGAAGATAACAACTTCATATCTGGCATGCATGTGTATCTCATAGAGCTGCACATTTTGAGTTTGAAAGGTCAAAGTCATCCTTCAAGGTCAAAGGTTAAATATATGGGGGGGGGGCATAGTGTTTCACAAATACATCTGGTTTTTATTCTGCTTTCAGACAATGCCTTGTAAGAAAAAGAAGGTAGTCCAACGTGCGCACTCCAGCCCTGCACAGAAATCTGCAAAGGCAGTATCCAATAAATACAAACTGAAAGGGAAGCGGATGAGTCCGAGGAAGAAGATGGCTGTACGGAGAGCCCTTTATAGCGTATGTAACAAAGTACAAGTGGCTAGCCATGTATATATTTTAATAACTTGTATTATTGCACTTTCATAACAACTTTGTAAATATGCATAATAATGTAGGTAGTGTACTCTCTATAAGTTGTGTCCATATCATTACAGAAACCAGATGAGTCCATTGTTTTGGCACCAACAAAAAAGGAAATGGTATTAAGATACTCTGTTATTAACGGATACCATTTTTTCCAAACAAGACCACCCAATTTCACACCCCCTACTCAGTTACTAGTCCAGCCAGAATACACTAACATTCATGATGAGTGTGCTAGTTTGGTATGGTTGCCAGAATTAGATTTTATTCCCAACCATATGCATTCACTTTTACCTGATGAAAAGAGGCAGCTAAAACTTCAAGATGTGGCTGGTCTACCCATTGGCCATGTCCCAAGAAATTTGGCAGGATTCTTTCGGCCTTTGATGGAGAGTGGACACATTGTAGCTGCGGTGACTGGAGAACCTGTCCCAAGCTTACCTTCTTGGCCGGCATTAAAGGAAGAAGGAGGGGTGTATTGCTTCCGTGTAATTACAATATCACACATCCTGATATTGAAGTACAATATAATATACTTTCAGAACTGCTCAAAAGTATTCCTGAAGGGACGACCATGGAACTTGTTCTGTAGCTACTTGGAGTATTTCTTTGCAAGTGTTTTTGATTACAAGCAGTAATCTTTGATCTCTGTTGATTATCTAGTCAGTTTTGATTAGCATATAATGTTAATTCCAATAACTTATTTATTTTATGTTATATGCTGATTACAAGAAGTAATATTTGACCTAAGGATATAGATATTTGTTAACTCGTTTAATCTAGTCAGTATTGATTAGGCTTAGCATTTCAAATGTTAATTGCAGTCGCGTATTTTTTGTATTTTTTCAGTTGATTACAAGTAGTAATCTTTGATCGCCGTATATAAATACATGTATCTATAAACAGACCTATATTTTGTTGACATTTGAATATTTTATTGACAGTATATATCTGTTTAAATAAACAAGCATACTATTTCATTAGTTTTGTCTTCATAATTATGCCCAGAATCTTTGTTTAGATAACATAATATAAGTATTTAATTCTTACACGATGGCAATGACAATCACTGTTTACTTTTTGACAGTTCTGACAAGTAAAATCGACTTTGGGAAACCCCCCACAATCTACACATCACGTGATTCGTTATTGACAAAACTAGCCCGCTAATGGCGGAAGCGCATGTAAACAAATACTGGCAGCAAAATCAGTTAGTTCCAAATACAAAGATGAAATCTTGTGCAGGTTCAATGTAAATGAAATATCATTCAAGGTGATAGTTATTTTGGTCTCTAGTTAAGCTTGATTTATTTACATGAATGCGTTTTCTGTATACTGGCCCGTTATCGGCGAGAGGACTGTACATGGTCATGGATGATGCAAGACACTGGCATGTTTATTGGATCAACCACTTTTGGCACTAACGACTTAACAGAGTGTAACAAAATCAATGAGTTTCCTTCTAGGATTGAATTTACTGGAAGGTTATCTTTGATTCTGTTTGATGCGTCACTGAATTATTGTAAATGGAATGTCCAAAACAGGAGTCAGGAGAAGCAGAACAAAGGTTTTCCCTTTGTAAATAAGGTAATTTTTTTATATTTTCATTTACAGAATTGTATTGTTTGGGAAGTATTAAATGTTTGGATCTGGATACATAGAAGATACCAAAACATTATCTGGCTTTTACTCAACTGTGGACATCTCTTGAGTCTGTTTCCTGGGTAGAACTAGTACATACATGCCAGACAGCTAATGATAATAATCCAAATTATGATATCACAACTAAACATCTTTTTACCATATTTATAAAGGCTTCAAAATCATGTTTCAAATGAACAACAATAATAGATTTTTAGTTATTAGTTGATATCCAAGCGGAAACAAACTTTTTTGATTTTCGGTGATAATTTTCAATGTTCGATGAACGATGTGTTTGATTCAGATCAACTTTTTTTGCCAACTGGTCTGCAAGTATCTTAAAGAAGGTAAATATATGTTTTGTTCCCTATAAAAATAGACCTTTAGTTAACATGCATAGATTGCTTTACCAACATCCAACTGAAATATTTTTGGAAATGGTTATTATTTTCAGAAAAAAACCCTACTAAATTCAGTTTAAAAAACAACAATCTCTTTAATTATGACTAGTGTATTTATATTGTTTTATAATTTATGACATAATTGAAAAGTACATCCATGTGACTATTTTGAGTTAATTTGGTGTTCAAAATGTAGAAAAATAACAATGGTATCATTTAAATAAATTGGTTGCCATGGAAGCAAATGTACTACACAACACAAAGTTCTATATTTTCATATGTTATTATTTTTATTTGAACAAGTCAATGCATTTTAATCTTACACAAATTACATTTACTTATAATAAGTAGGGCATTATAACTCAAAAAAGTAATTAAATGTTAAAAAACATAAAAATCTCAGAATTGCTTTTCGCAATTTGTTATACAATAAAGAAGGGCTTTGCACGTTTTACAGCCTTATTGTTTAACAAGTACTTACCCGTAATCTCATTTACTATTGAAATGGTATTAGGCATTCCATTGATCACAAAACTACGAATAAAGATCAAAAGGAATTGTGCACAGATAGTTAAACTGACCATTTTCCAAATTTAAGGAACAGATACAAAATAAAAAAGAATACATGTACTGTAAATCAGGGAGATAATGCCACTAATGATGTAGACTCAAACTGAAAATACAGCTTTTTTATGAGTAATCATCATGTGTAATGGATACAATTAAACAGGGTGATGATTGGATAATTTTTATTGATTCTGTTTTTTCTGTTAAATTTTGTTATTTCACATGGGTCACATATATCAAGTATTAAATGAATGCTTAAATATTAAATTCAAGATGGCCGAGTGTTATAGGTTAAATAATTTAAGGACCCCCATGGATACTAATATTTTTCTGGTGTTTTTATCTCTTCTAAAATTCTATTTTGAGGTTAAAATCTAGCAATTTAAGGCTTCTACTGACATACTTTAAAAAAATGCCTGAATCTGTGAACAATTCCCTTTAAGGTTAAAACCCTTTGGATGTCAGCTTATGGTTTTTTTGATCACCATTACATTCAACATAAAAAAACATAGTTAAGGTGTTAAATAGGTCAAACACTAAATTAAATGCATCACTTAAACACTGATTTCTCTTAAGTTTATACAATTATTTCTATAATAAAACTGTGTTTGTGTTTAAAAATAATTCTAAATTATTTTAGTTCTACACTTCAAATAAAATTCCAGCATGTACATGAAAATGTTTTTTAATTATAATAATTCAGGTTTGAATTTCCATTGTTAGAATTAATATTCACAGATGTTCTCCATTAAAACAGTACATGGTGATCTTAATCTCCAACAAGCTGTAGCACTTTATGTCCACATAGTGAAGAGACATACACAGTTACAGCAAATTCTTTGACTGAGTCCACATCAACATTTCTGTAAATAAAAATTGAACATAAAAAAGTACCAGTGCAAAAAAATCAAAAATGTAATCCTACTAATGTATCTTAAAATAATTTGGAATAACACAAAACTGACAGTCATGGTTGAAACTCTTATGGCTGGTAATCACAGGATACACCAAACTTTAGCATGTACAAGTTTCTTTAATCATTAAGATATGTTATGAAATCTTTATCTCAAATGGATATCCTTCACATCGGAATTCTTAATTTAAACTTGTCAATAAAATTAACTTAACATTTAAACTTTTTTTTTTACTTTTGTAGTGTTCCGATGCATATGTTTTAGTAAAACCAAAGTTACAAAGAATCATTTAAAGGAGTAAGAATTATAACAGTCACTATATGCAAAACATAAGTTCTTACAAGCAGTTGAACAATCTGTTGCCAAAGTGATCATCCCTTCTTTCACCCGCCAGGATGCATCTGTGCAAGTAGTCGGGTCCTTTCCCTGGTGATTCATATAATTCATGAAGTATCTGTTCACCTAAAACACAAACTTCTTTAATAACAAATATCCATAATTAAATTTAAACACGGTATTAAATTACAAAAAATGACTGACATGCATGATTTTATGAAAAAAATAATATTGTTTAACTCACATAATTAGATAAAATTTCATTTTTTAGCAGGATTGTAGTATATTTACCCGACATATGAAACATAAAAATCTTACTTTTTACAAAATATTTTTTAAATCAGAAAATATGTCTTACCAAAGAAGAATTATACTTTTATTGAATTTAATTTATTATTGTCCAAATTACAACACACAAAGTAAATAACAGCTTATCTTAAGAGGATTTTGTCAATTGTTTAGTCTTATCTCAACAGAAGGGACTGTTAAATAATAAATAGAAATTTAAACATTACTTAAAAGTTTAACAGATGTAAATGACTTTTTTTATTCATGTTACATGTAAGTTTTGACAAAAATAGCTCAAACTTACACATATCTTTAATAATATTACAATCTGACATATAAACAAAGTAAGTATTAAACCTTTAATGCCATACCATCTCAATTTAAAACAATAACACACCTGCAAATGTAGCCAGTATTAATTTAACTTCCAAAACAAAACATTTGCTGTCAATGTTAAAGGGACTTGTTCACACTCTATCAAAATGAGAATGTTTCAACTTTTTGTCACAGATTTAAGAAATAAATGAACAATATACATCAGTGTGCGAAATAACACTAATGCCGCAGACTTTTACTGAAAATACACTTTCGTTTACTAAAAATCATCGTTAGAAATTGATAAAATTATAAAGCGTCTCATACGCGAAACGATTTTAAATTTTTGATTTCTTGTGTCATCGTTATATTTTGTAACAACACGCGGATGGTTTTACAAAGTATAAAATAAATGTCAACCCATGTGAAGACGGTTTGTTAGGTCCGCACATAATGTAGTTGTAAAGACTCAATGACGACCAGAACATGAACTCTGAATTACACAAACCCACATGTGAAGACGGATTGCTGAGCGGTTTCGGCGCTTGGCTTTTACTACATGGGTCAGTGGTTCGAGCCCCGGTGTGGTAAACTTTTTTTTCTATTTGTTTCTTTTTCTACTTTTATTCTTGTTTTTATATTGGAGCTATAATTTGTAACATTACAAAGATTGCTTACGTAAAGTATAAATAGTACACCTGAGCGTACTATATTAGTACGGACAGCCAAGTGGTTGGTGCTAGACTTTTACTCCAGGTGTCAGTGGTTCAAGCCCTGGTGTGGATTACATTTTTTTCTTTCTTTAATTTTATCATTGGTTTATACTGGACTGGAACTATTTAGTTCCGATGTTTACATTTATCAATTAAAAGCATTTCATGACTACCTTCAAAACATGCCAAACTTTGTGAACAAGTCCCTTTAACAAAGGCGATTTTTACCATGGTGTCATGTAGATTCGTCATCTTACCTGATGCGGAATATCAACTCCTTAATTTAGAAATCCTCCATGTCAATCAATAGCAGTTTGTTCCATTGTTAATCAGCGCAAATCTATCCAACTTTGACAGTAAATTTCAACATCGTATTGTTACTCTACGCTCGTTTAACCCCAATGAGTATTTCAATTTCAACAACAAAGCAATTGTTACACTCCACAAACTTTAAAAACGTTGTTTACATTATAAGCGATAACTTCGCGAGGGGTCAGTGCCTTTTTCGTCTGAACTAGTTACCAAGATCACAAGTTATATATGTTTCAGTTCACCTGAATGAATTTCAACTAATCAAGTGCAGTTATTTAACGTCACACAAAAACACGTTTAGCGTCATAAAACGTCGACCTCATTTGAAAGCATTTCTGCTGACGACTTCACATTTATTTATTTTAAAAGAGAAAAATAAATGTATACATAACAATTAGTTTTATTGCTTTTCTACTAGTTCTCGTAGTGTTTATTATAATCTGACAGATGGCGCCAAATGTTAGTTTTACGTCTTTTAAAACCTTCAATTAAAGAGCGCAGACTTGTTTTACGTTAGTAAGATTCGTAAGAATTCTTAAGTCTGCGAACGCGTTTATGAAACGTTCGTAGGAATTGGCGTGAGAACGTCCGTACGTAAAAATCGCAGAATTCTTACGAAAAACTTAAGAATTGTTTATGAAACGGGGCCAATCTTGAATAACAATTGAATATCAGTGGGCTTGTGAAAAGTAATTACAACAATTGAACACAAATACCACAACTATTCACACATTATCATGAGTTTAAGGAGATTTAGCCCTTATTTAATATAAAACTTACGACGATGTCTACTGACAGCATCAATATATAAAAGAAGAATGAGTTACCGAGTTCGTTTCTTCACTACGTTATAATATGTCAACCATGATATTTAAACAAAATCACGATACTAAATTAATATCAATAACTATGCTGCTCGCATGCAACTAAAATATCGTTGTGGCACAGGTCGCTGTGGCGTAGTGGATATGGTGTCCGCCTTGCGACCGGAAGGTCAAGGGTTGAAACCCCACTGAGGGAGCGTTCTTTGGATCTCCCCCATAGACACAAAATACTGATTCTAGTCCCAGGAATCGGACTTGATAATGTTTCAAATAAGCCTTAGCCTTCGATGCAAACGAGCTTATATAAATAGGTTTAAACTAAAATGTCGGTGTTCAATGTATCAAGGAAATCTTCGTCGATGCCCAAGCTTTGAGTCACGGTTTCTATGTCTACAATTTGTTCATTAAACATATTTCTCAATATATCATTATTCATTTCCTTATCGTGCACTTAACATTGCAAGAGTTTTAATTATGTAGATAAATAATGTTTCTATAACATAATTCATTAGTATGAGTAAATATATGTCACGTTAAGATAAAACGTGGTGTTTCTGCTCTTCCTACTCTATTATACCTACATACTTTTCTAACAAAACTTTAACAGAATGTGCATACCACGATTCATGATGATATCCTACGTACTTTCTGAATTACAATTCAATTTTTTGTACTTTTGTTCTAGTAGCAGTGACCTCACCTTTGAACTCCCGTGAAAAAAACGATCTTGCAAATACTCACTTTTTCCTTTATAATTATATTAGGATTCATCAATGCATCTTCAGTACGTATTTAGAATCGGCAACTAAGAAATAAGTTGACTTGTTACACTGTGTTTAGTTTTGTTTTTTTATGTCATCTTATGTAGTTATTAACAAAACTTATATGTTATGAAAAGTAAAAAATAATAATGAAAGTAAACAAAAATTTGATAAAAAATCAACTTTGTCAATGCCGCGTAAGTTGAACCCTGGACCTCTTGATGTAAGAACACCACAGAGGCTCTCAAAATGCACGACTGCGTATCAGAACCAGTATCTTGTTTTGCTGTTGACCAAATTATCGTAGTTTGACGTACAAAATCGGAGACCGTTCGGGGTTAAGAAACTTAATAATTACAGCAATATTACAAGAAGTTCATACATGCTTAAAACCTACAACAATGCATGAACATGAAGGAGGTTTACTTCAATAAAATTCAGAAGGACCAAGTTTACGCCGATACCAATAAGTATGTCTCTTATGAACCAACCGCACAGACTTGTGTGGATTTCCCAAAAGAGGAAACACCTTTTGTAGAGGAATACATTTTCTGCATTATTTGTTAATGTGTAAAACTTAAAATGTGTTTATTTGTTGGTTCAACTTCTTCTGAACTTTCATTATCGTTATTTTCCAGCAACCTTTTAACGGATTTGCATTTTGTAAGTAATATCGTAAAATTTTGCTTTAACAATTATGACGGTTGTTTATCATTGAACTTTTGTAAAAAATAGTAAGATTCTTAAAGTAATCCCTTACCGAAAAAACAGGCCTCCTGCAAACTGTTCTTGCTAATTTGCAGCAAAGTTGCAGCAAAGTTGCCGCAAACATGCTTTCTTGCAAACTTTTACCATGCAAATGAGCTTTGCGGCAACTTTGCCGCAAACTTCATTTGCATATGGGTTTGCAGCAACTTTGCCGCAAACTAAATTTACATGATAAAAGTTTGCTGCAAATTTGCTGCAAAGTTATTGCCATGTTCCTGCAAACTTCATTTGCATATGGGAGTTTGGGGTAACTTTGCTGCAAAGTTCTTGCAAAGTTGCTGCATAGTTGCCGCAAAGTTCTTGCAAAGTTCTCGCAAACTTCATTTGCATACGGGACTTTTGCGGTAACTTTGCCGCAAAGTTCTTGCAAAGTTTCCGCAAAGTTCTTGCAAAGTTGTCGCAAAGTTCTTGCAAAGTTGTCACATGGTGAATGTTATGTAAATGAAATTGCAAGCATACAAATATAAAACTTCCTGAATGCTTCACCAAACATAAAACAAAAACAGAAAAGTTTTATGTTTGATTGACTATTGTATAATTTTGATTAAGTTACAAGCTATTTTATTTTATGTTTTTGCTTTACACCTTTTAAGCAATAGCAATAGCTTTCTTATCTATGTAAGTAAAAAAAAGGTTTAACATTTCGTTGCAGGGTAGTTATTCATAAATAAATCTAAGTATTGGTAACATTACCATTCCATTTGGTCACTGATTAAGCAATTGATTGTTGCAACTATGTTTGTTTTGAAAGATAGAGACACCTTTAACTGACTTAATATGTGACCTACTGCAAAGATCGATAATTTGTTTCATCATTTATTTTTAATGTAAATCACCCACCAAAACAGGTATTTGAAACTGTTAAACAATATCATTAAATTAAACTTAACATAATAAGAAAAACAAAACAAACCTGTTTAATAGTTCAAAGCATTTCCAAAAGGGCCACTTCATAACTCAGTGAATTCCTCTTTAAGACTTGTTGACACACAAAATGTTGATTTCCACATGCATTCTACTTAATTGTTTAAGAATGTTCATCAAAGTCAGTATTTCAGGATATTGTTAAAACTTTAACTTTAAAAATCCAAACATTGCTTTCAAACTACATTTCAAACCAGTAACAGCCCTTACCGAAAAAACAGGCCTCCTGCAAACTGTTCTTGCTAATTTGCAGCAAAGTTGCAGCAAAGTTGCCGCAAAAATGCTTTCTTGCAAACTTTTACCATGCAAATGAGCTGTGCGGCAACTTTGCCGCAAACTATATTTGCATATGGGTTTGCAGCAACTTTGCCGCAAACTTAATTTACATGGTAAAAGTTTGCTGCAAATTTGCTGCAAAGTTCTTGCCATGTTCCTGCAAACTTCATTTGCATATGAAAGTTTGCGGTAACTTTGCTGCAAAGTTCTTGCAAAGTTGCTGCAGAGTTGCCGCAAAGTTCTCGCAAACTTCATTTGCATACGGGACTTTGCGGTAACTTTGCCGCAAAGTTCTTGCAAAGTTTCCGCAAAGTTCTTGCAAAGTTGCCGCAATGTTCTTGCAAAGTTGTCACATGGTGAATCTTATGTAAATGAAATTGCAAGCATACAAATATATAGCTTTCTGAATGCTTCACCAAACATTTAACAAAAACAGAAAAGTTTAATGTTTGATTGACTATTGTATAATTTTGATTAAGTTACAAGCTATTTTATTTTAGGTTTTTGCTTTACACCTTTTAAGCGATAGCAATAGCTTTCTTATATATGTAAGTGAAAAAAAAAAGGCTTAACATTTCGTGGCAGAGTAGTTATTCATAAATAAATCTAAGTATTGGTAACATTACCATTTCATTTGGTCACTGATTAAGCAATTGATTGTTACAACAATGTTTGTTTTGTGAGATAAAGACACCTTTTCCTGACTTAATATGCCTTTTATGTGACCTACTGCAAAGATCGATAATTTATTTCAACATTTATTTTAAATGTAAATCACCCACCAAAACAGGTATTTTAAAAATCCAAACATTGCTTTCAAACTACATATCAAACCAGTGACAGGTCCTGCGTGGATCTATACATGTTTACACATTCAAATTTGGCTCACAATCTGCAAAGAACCAATCAGAAGAGATCCCTTACAGAAAAAGAATGTTTGCTGCAACTTTGCTGCATCTTTGCGGCAAACTTTTTTGTTTGCGGGAAGGTTTGCAAGAAAAAAGTGCAGCTATTGTCTTCAATCTGCTATCTGAGTCAGCGTGAATTGTTAAGATTCTTAGCAAAAGATGAAACTTGTAAATCTGGGATAAAAACTATTCTTGATATCCATTTCAAACTTGGACCCATGACATCTGTCCACTCCATAGAGGCAAGGCTGGTAACTCTGTGACCTGTATTCCTAGTTATCTACCCTTGTTTTGACTTAAGTCATAACTATTATGACCATTTTCAACTTTCAATTCAATTTTTAATTCTCAAAAAGTATCAAATCTTTTAACTAGAAACTTTATGCACATTATAATTCCATGACCTATATACTTCTATTGACTTGAGGCGACAACTCTGTCAAGAATTTGTAAGATTATTACCCTTTTTTACTGAAAAAATAGTATTCGTCAAGCACCTGAAGTCTAACGTCCAGCAACCTGTGTCAGTGCTTCTGTCGTCTGAAGAATAACTCCAAAAATAAGGAAGGGATTCTACTGAATGAGTTTTTGTAAATACATTCTCATACCAATGGAAATTAAAAAGATTGCACTTTTAAATAAACATACTTAACCATACAATTAATGTTTTTATATTATTTCCCTATTTAACTTTACGTACTATTCAAAGAATAAGGAGAGCTATCATACTAATCACCAGAGCTTCTACATTCTTGTCTTAATGCTACTTTGAAATATTATTAAGTCCATTGACATATTTTATTGTTTGTAATGTTGTGCAGTTATTTACAATCATGACCTCACATTTAAATCAAGCAAGAGTAGACAACTCTCTGATGCATTTTGTTGAAAGTATGCCCATTTTTACTAAGAAAACTACTATTACTATAGTAAGCCAATGATAAGAGTTTTAACAACAGTAAAATTGATAGGATCAAACTCATTTCATATTCTTATTTTGACATGTAAGGCATTAATATTTTGCCATATTATCCGGAGTTTCTGGCAAAGTTCCTGCAATATCTATATTATATCAAAGTTTCTTGCAGAGTTCATCCAATGTCAATATTTTTACTAAAAGTTTCTTGCAAAGTTCCTGCAACACTAATATTTTGAAAAAGTTTCTTGCTAACTTCTTGCAAACTTTGCGGCTAGCCGCAAAGTTCTTGCAACTTTGCGGTAACTTTGCAGAAACTTTGCGGTTAGCCGCAAAGTCCTGCAAAGTTCTTGCAAACCTTCCGCAAACAAAAACATTTGCAGCAAAGTTGCAGCAAAGTGGCCGCAAAGTTGCAGCAAACATTCTGTTTATGTAATGGAGGTCCTGCGTGGATCTATACATGTTTACACATTCAAAGTTGGCTCACAATCTGCAAAGAACCAATCAGAAGAGATCCCTTACAGAAAAAGAATGTTTGCTGCAACTTTGCGGCAACTTTGCTGCAACTTTGCGGCAAACTTTTTTGTTTGCGGGAAGGTTTGCAAGAAAAAAGTGCAGCTATTGTCTTCAATCTGCCATTTGAGTCAGCGTCAATTGTTCAGATTCTTGGCTAAAGATGACACTTGTAAATCTGGGATAATGTTAGAAAATCGAAGTATAATATGCTATTATATTATTAACTGTTACAAGTTGAAATATACAGTGGCACGTGAGAGACAATTATTAGATAAATTTAAGTTTTTCTTGAAGTCAATTTTGTATTAAAAACTATTCTAGATTTCCAATCCAAATTTGGACCCATGACATCTGTCCACTCCATAGTGACAAGGCTGGTAACCCTGTGACCTGTATTCCTAGTTATCTACCGTTGTTTTGACCTAAGTCATAACTATTATGACCATTTTCAACTTTCAATTCAATTTTCATTTCTCAAAAAGTATCAAATCTTTTAACTAGAAACTTTATGCACATTATAATTCGATGACCTATATACTTCTAATGACTTGAGGCGACAACTCTGTCAAGAATTTGTAAGAGTTATTCCCCTTTTTTACTAAAAAAAATAGTATTCGTCACGCACCTGAAGTCTAACGTCCAGCAACCTGTGTCACTGCTTCTGTCGTCTGAAGAATAACTCCAAAAATAAGGAAGGAATTCTACTAAATTAATTTTTGTAATTACATTCTCATACCAATGGAAATTAAAAAGATTGCACTTTTAAATAAACATACTTAACCATACAATTAATCTCAGTTGAATTATCCGAAGGGATATTAAATAATTATAACTCCCTGATTATAATCCTTTAATTTACGTTTCGGCATAATGCCTTTATCAAAACAATGGAAATAATATGTTAACAACATTTTTACGTCTTTTGACTGCACAATTTAAATAATGAATTATTTGTTATTTAAATTGTGCAGTCAAAAGACGTAAGTGATATGGCATATATCAGTTGAGTATATGAATGAATTACTAGGACATTGTTAGCTGTTGTTTCTTGTAGTCATACATCGCTTTTATAATCTGTTCCTATATTGATGAGTATTGTCGTCGACCACCTGATCGAAAGTGGCACATTAAAAGATTATTAATAAAATAGACAGCGTTTTAAAGAAAACATGTTCACTTAAGGAGATCTGATGACAGAAGAAATGTTCAATACTTTATGTAATTGTATTTATGCCTGATAAATGTAAAACATTCACAATTAACCAAAATAGTTTTTAGTTAAGCTTTTTCTTGCATCAAATAATTTTTTATGATGCCATGAACATATTGTAAATTGCATAATAATTTGTAATTTGTACCATAAACAACGTACACGGGTAGTTTCGTTTTTGTTAAATCTGTGTTATGTTCATGTAAATATATGGTTGGCAAAATAATACCTTTCAACAAAAAGAAGCTTTCTTTTAATTTCATATTTATGATGCTCTACTTTAAGAACCGAGTACAATAGTCAATGTCTTACACACGTTACGCACTGATTAAATACCTATGAATAAAGTGTACATTGATATTAATTTACTTTTGATTGATACAAACAATTGCCCAAAACGAAAACGCAATATACCACTTGCATTTACATGTTCTACTTTTTTTACACTTGCTCTCGAATATTCTTGTACCATGACCACCAATGCCCCACAAAAGATACTCTTTGTAGCTACTGAGTCTTTTATAAAGGCAGTTGATCAATTGACTATAATCTACGATGATATTACATATGACATAACCCTAAACATAACCAAAATAATTACAGCTGAGTTTATCGTGTTGATTCTGTAAATTATAGCATGGACGCAATAAAAAAAGAAAACAAACAACTCATCATTTAAAAAGTTCTCGTTACCTCTCTTTTATTACATTTATCTTACAGCTTAATAATAGTATAGAAGGAAACTCAAGGTGTTGGATAAACTTGTGCTTTACATGCCTACCATTCTTTACTTCATGTACATAGGGACTAGTTTTATTTTACTCGGTTTAAGGTCAAATGCAGTTCAGAGTTGTGAGTCAAAAGAAGAGTGGTTTATAGACTTATATTAGCAATTATGGCGGGGTCACATAAAACATCATGTTTGACGTAGGGTAAACATTTTGGAAGTTGAAAATGGCTGTCATTTTTGTATTTGGTCTTTTGATTAGACGAACAAGAATTCAAATTTTAAAAAATCTTCTGTGGGTGTTAAACTTTCGTCATTTTATTAAATTTTTATCGAGGCGTATACCGATATTTTGTCTTTTAACTCTGCTTTTTCATTGAAATGTTGGGGATTATTTCGCTTGGCGTAGCGGGGAATGATCAGAGATAATTTTGATATTACTACGCAAGGTTCTTTTCAGTTTATTTTGTCTGCTTTGGCTATTGCATGAAACAATTAAATGCTAATATTTTGGTTCGCTCAAAATGGATGTTTTATATAAATATTGTAGGATAAATAGAATACTATGTAAGTATAATTGTGTAGTCGAATGTATCCAACTCGTCTCAGAAAGTCTTACACGGCTCGAGAATCCTTGGAATGTAAACGGTTCTTTAACTCGTCGAAAGTACACAATGACACTTACATAGTATTCCATATTTACATGACCCGTCGCATATTCAGTTTTAACCTAAATTGCAGTTATAATACTAGGTTAACATTGTCGTGCGATTTTCCACAAACGCCACTATTTGCCAAACGTTACTGATAGTCGTTTTTGTTTTTAGATTTAAGAATTAGATATGATATGACGCGTGTCCGGTTGTTTTGATAGGTTCACAATCATAGTTGTACAATTGAAGCAATCTATCACGGTCTTATTTCCAGTTCAGCTACGATTGCAGGGGGGGGGTGTATATGTTGGCGTGTGGGACTAAATCGCGCATGATTATCACGTTCGGTGTTCTACAAATCGATACGTTTTTGTGCGAGAGGAAACATTAACCTACGTTAGTCAATATGATATGATATGACTGTATTTGCGATATTTTTTTATGATTTAAACGACTGGACACCAGTGATATAAAAACAGCATCGTTTGCTGTCGACTTCGTAAAATGTTATTATTATGATCACAACAGATCGCACCAGCACTTGCTAGGTTTCGAAAAGATCGACTGCAAGATTCACGATTTGCAAGAACGAATATTAGTCGGGTTTTGATACGACATAAAGCGATCCGATACAAATACATACGATGGTCCACTTTAATATCTGAGCGCAGTTGATATTATCAGCACGATGCATTCACGATTAACGCCAAACAAATTCAATCGTGGTTTCAATCATTATTATGGGATTATAGCAGTACAGCAACACAATGAAATGAATCAGGTTTTCCAGGTAGTGTATAATACGATCGGTTTTCCGAATATTAGCTTTTTGTATGTGTCATGTACATAATTCAATTATTTTTATATTGTGAATCAATTTGTGAGTAATTACATGCAAATCGTGTACTTAGGTATTGTAAATACCTCAGAACCTTACATTGGTCATGTTAATTCCTTAGAACCTTACTAAGGTAATGTAAATTCCTCAGAACCTTACTTAGGTAATGTTAATACCTCAGAACCTTACTAAGGTAATGTAAATACCTCAGAACCTTACTTAAGTAATGTAAATACCTCAGAACCTTACTGAGGTAATGTAAATACCTCAGAACCTTACTTAGGTAATGTAAATAACTCAGAACCTTACTTAAATAATGTAGATACCTCAGAACCTTACTGAGGTAATGTAAATTCCTCAGAACCTTACTTAGGTAATGTAAATACCTCAGAACCTTACTTAGGTAATGTAAATACCTCAGAACCTTACTTAAGTAATGTAAATACCTCAGAACCTTACTTAGGTAATGTAAATACCTCAGAACCTTACTTAAGTAATGTAAATACCTCAGAACCTTACTGAGGTAATGTAAATACCTCAGAAGCTTACTTAAGTAATGTTAATACCTCAGAACCTTACTGAGGTAATGTAAATACCTCAGAACCTTACTGAGGTAATATAAATACCTCAGAACCTTACTGAGGTAATATAAATACCTCAGAACCTTACTTAAGTAATGTAAATACCTCAGAACCTTACTGAGGTAATGTAAATACCTCAGAACCTTACTGAGGTAATATAAATACCCCAGAACCTTACTGAGGTAATGTTAATACCTCAGAACCTTACTTAGGTAATGTAAATACATCAGAACCTTACTGAGGTAATGTTTTTACCTATGAACTCCTCCGTATGGGTCAAGATCTGCATATCCTTGGAAAACCCACATATCAGTTGGTAAACATGCTGATTTTAAACCTTTCCAAAATAGCAGTCTAAGAGTAAGTTGGTGAATACATGTGATTCAAATGTGAAAATGACATTTTCAAGTCATCATCCGGAACGTATCAATTAAATTTTATTTTATAACGGGACATTATTACGAAAAGAAGAAAACTCAAAGACCAAAAAACCGGCATACTTTAAGGTATATGACGGAGAATAATTAACTCATGTTTATTGTCTGTTACATTGGTGTTCATGCGTTTTATATTCAGAGTCATTTGGTGTACATGCGTTTTACATGTATAAATATATTTAGGTAAAAATTACATCATTTATGGTGAATCTTCACAATACGACTTATGTTAATTTTAATATGCTTCATGACCATTTCAACATGCTTGTTGTCTATTCGTTTATACTTGATGATTGTTTTAACATGCTTGATGACTATCCAATGTTTGTATGTTCTTTATTCCTAATTCATCATTGAATAACACGTATTTTCGCTGTCATAAATGTGTACATTTAAATTCTAACAATTGTGATGAATCCGCGCCAGTCATGATGCAACAAGTCATAATCGGTTTTGCCACTTAGCGTCATTAACAACGTTAGCATCAGGCAGTAAGCAGAATGCAACTAAGCCGAATGCAAGTTAACAAATTATGACATCAGGTGGCGTACGTTTATTTTCCGAAAGTTGAATTAATTACTTCTCGGAAAAAAGAGAAAACATCCTAACCATTTCGACTAAGTACTATACTGGATAAACTGAATTAGTTCCCTTTGTTTTATCATCTTTATTTACTTAAGTACGTTTATTTTTGTCATGAAGACCAGTCAGCCTTGACACGCAAGAAATTTACTACCGTGCATGTGTTTGATATTGGTAAGTTGCAATTGGTATGTATTTTATTCAGGACAAAACGGAGGTCTTGTGTTGTAAGTGTGGTCCATCATTACTCCATTTACAGTAGACGTAATCTTCCGATGTGTATTGTTTATCGACCTCATATTTATGAAGCTACCCAAACCCCGTGGCCACATACCCGTGCGTGTGACTTTCAAATTTCTCTATCATGTTTACCAGGCTATTAAAACAATGTATATGAACACATATTTATCCTTTTATGTCTTATAATCTCTGTGGTATAGTGAAACCTGAAAGGTACAAGTACTCGTATCTATTACAACTAGAGTAACTATCGTCCAGAAAAAAAAGTATTCTACTATTAATTAATTAATTAATAATATATTATAAGATAATCTTCACTCAATTTGGAAAAATTAATGATTAATGTAATATAAACAGATCTTTTAGGGGCGGGATCGTGGGCCTCGTCGCGCGGGCCGGGCTACAAGCTCGCGAGGCCTGAACGCTGGTCTGATTTTCGCGGAGCTCGGGCGAACGGCAGCTGTAGCCGGGACTTGCTTATGGTAGGTGTGGTCTCGCCGGTCTAGTCGGGCTACCGATCTCGCGTGACCTGATCGCCGGGCGGTCTTGGAACCCATGGGTCCGTGTGTCTCTGCCTGCGATCGCAGACGCTCTGTCGATCACGGCGGGCTGAGCCAGCGTACTCGGCTGGAGAGTCTCGTCTCAGCGGTGGCTCACAAAGGCCTGCTCTAGGCCGATAATCTATCGGTAGCTGCGATTTCCCTGTATTGGAAAGGGCGACAAACCCGATGAGTGGGTAGAACTTCGTTTAGGACGTACCGATGGAGACGAATGCTTTTCTATATATATGTTTTTTTTTCTTTCGCGACGTGCCTAATCTCCCGGGTAGTAGCTGATAGTCGCTGGTCGGTGTTCGAGAGAAGGAACATGGGGCGCTTGTACAATGCGAGCCAGATCCTGGTCCTCCCATCTGGGACGACTAGCCTGAGGAACAACTTGGCAAAGGCAAGAAGTTCGTGCGAACAGAACTAAAACTAGTCAGTCCCAAGAGAGCCTATACGTGTCCTGCCAGCTCAGCGCTGCCTTTCAACCGAAGCCGGGTGGCGACCAGTCGAACCTACGAGGGAGCTCGCGCAGCGGTTGCTGAAAATCGGTCGCCTCTCGAATAGCGCAGCTTCCCAAAGGATGGCGAGTCGAACGGCCAGCTGGCCGCGCGTTCCTTTGGCGGCTCACATGCGAACGCACAGTCGCATCACGGGCGATAATACACATTAATATTTAATTTTCATTCTACCCCATGCAGCTCCCGACAATCACGTACAGAGGGACGAACGGCGGACGGATGGACAACGCCAATATAAAGAAGTGAAACTCCAGCTGCTGGAGCAGTATTGAATTCTCATTATACACAATTAGTTGGGCCTTTATTTTAGGCAAGTGACCAATTGCCAAAACAGTACGAAAAAAGTTTTTTATAGGCCAAAACAATATCCCTCTGCCTTCGACAGGGAATTTGTTTTAAACAAATAATTATATGTTAAATCTAAACTTAAATTAATACACATGAAATTGTTAGTTATAAAATACATATCCAGAAGATAGTGCTGAAATGTTTCCTTACTTATGTAGATAATCGACTTTACCTCTAACTATTATGACCAACTAGATATGTCTAAATGGTCACAACTTCGGTTATAACATAGCATTTCCGTTTCATGCCGTCAATGTCCGAGTTCGTCCGTAGCATTTCGAAACGACTGTCAATTGACACCATTGCATCATGTATGATGCTTTGTGCTTGGATGAAACTCACATCTTGTCATCGCGTTAAACCAACATACTTATACCCAGCATGCAATTTACGAACTGCATGAATGATAGCATTAAGCCGAATGTAAAAAGAAATTCGTCAGCAGGCACGATGTAAGTGTTATCAAGCCTGAATAGGTGTCTTGATTCAAAATAAAAGTACCACCAAGAATCATGACACAGTCATAAAGAAGGATATAGTTTTTGTCTAAATACCTTTCCATAACAATCGGTCTTCATGTGTTATATATAGAGAGATCGATTTAAGTAAAAGACGTATAAACCAAAGTTGTCCTCGCTGTATTTACAGATAGCACAAAGTCCTCAATAATATGTCACCAGACAGTCTTTGCAAATTGAACCATGTGAATAAAATGAATGCTCAATTCTTTGCATAAATACACACTTGCGGTAAATATGGTGTGTCTAAAATAACTACGACTGCTACCGGCCAACTCTACATTGACATTCACAAGTTCTTACGTCTCTTTCGTTCATGAAACAAAACGACAATTATTTTATCTAGTACAAATCTCAATGTACTTCAACATCCTAATTCTGATCCTCATGGAAGTGCGGCTTTACGGCACACACAAAGGCATGAACCAACTGTCAACGGCAATATGTGCTAGCAAACGGGTACCATGAAACTGACATCAATTGTATCATGTATTCTTCATCATCGAGCATCTATGAGTACCCAGTATAATTAAATTAAATGCTTTTGTATATATTCTTAGCATATTGTGTAGGGCACTTAACATTTGTTTTTTTCTGATCAATTTCATGGTTCCTCTCGATTTCGCGGATTTCGAATTTAATGCTTCGCCTGAGCCGTGATATACGTTTTTTTCCGGAATATGGCAAGATCCTCGATGAAGTCGCAAAAGCTGGGAACATCCAAAGAACACATAGATGAACGTTTCATTTCTCATGTAAGAGGCAAATTGAACGGTAACCCCTTTTCGAATTGCAGTTGGTCATAGTGCACATGTCAACATCAAACCGTATCAACTGGGTAAGAGATAACAACATCATTCCGCTGACCATACCAGAACAACCTCACACCAATTTATCTCCTGGATTCGTCCATATTAGGACCGTTAAGAGCGTGATATTATAGTGTGATGTGTTCATAAAGAAATATATAGGACAAACAATTACCAGGTATTGCATGTAAGATGAGAGCCATGACAGTTACGAATATAAGTACAGGATTCAGAATTTCGAGAATAAATCCGTTCAGGATTGATATTATTGAAACTGAAAAGCAGCTCACGTGCGAACACTTAATGGACATGGCAAAAGTGCAAAAATAAAGGTAATCAAAAAAGAGAAAAAAGGCAGTAGAAGAATTTTTGAACAAAAGGTCAGTAAACATACTATATAAAAAAGAAACTCAATCATGTGATAAATGTTTTGCAAAAAGCACACATATTTGAACCCATCTGAAGTGGAATGTCATAACCGAAGAAACATTTGCCGCATCACTTATCATTTATGAACAAAGCAAAGAAAACAACACAATGTAAACACACTATCAATTCAAACAAGAAGATACAACAACGGAATTCGAACACGACATTTAAACAAAGTGAAGAAGTCGAGCGATTATTTTTGAGGACGAACTAAGAGAAAATGGAAGTGGCATGGCAGATGAAGACTACATATGAGTCAGAAAGTTTGCAAAACAATAGTATGAACCCTACCTGAAAGACTTCCTCTACAATACAAGTATACATTCGGGGCAATGTAACAATGGGTGCATCTTTCACAATGCACCAACATTCATGATATGCGACGATACAGCATATTCCTCTGAGATTTTCGTAATATAAGTGCTGCTTACGTTTTATGACTTTAGTTTTGTTTGCTGTGATTTAATTGTTCTTAAATTGATGAATACAATTATTTTACAAAACACATAATGCGCATCCAAATAGTAAATGATTATTTTTACAGACTTTATCATGTATTGAAGTTTGTTATTTAATGCTTTATATTGATAAATGTAAACATTCGATAAACAAAAACAAGAGTTAAATTTAAAAAAAAGAAAGAAAAAAAGTTACCCTCAACTGGCCTCGAACCACTGACCACGGAGTAAAAGTCTATCACTTAGACTACTCGGCCATCCATGCTCATACAATCAGACGTGTGTTTAATATTTGATATAAGCAATCCTCATTGTATCACAAAATATAACGACAACAGCAGAACTATGCAAATTATTCAATCGTTTCGCGTTGCAACGCTTAATAATCTTCAGGTTTTTAAATCGTCAAAAGATGCATATTATGGATATTTTAAAGCATGGTAAATGTTCAGTATTACTGTTTTCTCACAAATATCATAACTACAACGAAATTGTGCATGGTTGTTTTAATACATTTGTCAATTTACCAAAACGCCCATTTAATTTAAATACAGCATATCTGAAAACGGTGTCTTTACCTTCTTGTGTTTAAACAAAGTTAAACTTCAAAACTTTAGCTCAGCAAGATATACATTATTCTACAACATTAGCTCTTTTATTTTTGACAAGTGATCGAGTGCCATACATACTGACACACAGTGGAAGACAAAATATTCATTGCTAAAAACGTACAACGAATAGACATAAATGACGGGCATCATCTGGTGTTATGTACAGGTTTACGACACGTAGCATATTAACTGCAATTTCCACGCTGCTTGATGATTACTTGCTTGACAACCTGCAATATGCGGGAAAGGGTATTGTACAGGAATTAAGGATATCCTCCATGAAGTGAAAATGATTTATTTCCGAGGATATTTTGATAATTCCATCAAATGAACTTTTTAATAGGTATATTTTAACTCCTATTGAGCTTGAGTGATTGTATTCAAGACATGTTATCTCTTACCAAGTCATTAGTTTTTTCTCACTGACGGGATCAATCTAAAATTGATTGCTGTGTGTAAAAGAACTATTGAAGACCAATGAGTGTATACATTTAAAAATGCTTTTTGTGCGATGACATTTATTACAGGATTAGAAGTTTAACCTGTCAATTCATTTGAAAGGGACGTACTTTTAATGCCAACGTCAAGCTTCATTTTTAAATAATAGTTTCATACACAAAACAATATAAACAAGAGGGACAAATGCCTTTAGGCGCTTACTTGAGACCCCAAATACATTTTCTGAGCAAGTAATGTTAACAACACAATTACATTGAAGGCATGTTTTTAACAGACCACACTGATTTTTAGCATGGTCCATGTATCATAACAACAATTTGTTTTATCCTTAAATAGTTTCATGAGTGTTTTACGAATATTATTTCTATAGTGTTTAAATGCTTTTATTGTAGCCGCATAAGGAATACTGGCCGTCTTATAGCAGCCATGGTCTTCAATGGAATGTTATCATATCTCGGTCGGCAGAGAAATCATAAGACCAAATCTGCAGGAGTTTCTTGAAGATTGGGCAATAAACATGGCTTCAAAAGAAAGTGTTCATTAGCTTTTTGTCTCTAAATCGACGTATGACGTGACCCAGCGCAGTGGCGAACTCGGTTCAGATACAATTTGGTACACAGGGTCTCATCAAGTATAACAAATATCAAGATTTGGCATTTAGAGTGTAAAGAAAATTTTGCTTTAATGTCAGTAACCTGTCCAAACGTGACCCAGTTTCAAACTCTGTTGAGAAATAATAGGGACAAATGTGCTGAGCACGTGTCATGCAGATATAGAAATTGATATGGCATCTAGATAGTGCACAAGCTTTTCCCTAAAACAAACCTAGTAACAAATATATTTGTTCTATATATCTTAGATTAAAACTCAACTAAAATAATGTTTTGACCAAGTTTAATGAAAATTGGGAAATACATATGGCATCTAGAGTTTTAACAAGCTTTTATTTAATTGCACATAAAAGTATTGTTATTGACCATACGCGACCGAAATTATCACTTTAACAAACGATCTGACCAAGTTTCATGAAGATTGAGCAATACATATGACATATAGATTTAAAAGATTTTGAACAAGTGACCTTGTTTTTAATCCTTTGTAAAATCGATCGAGGTATTATTTTAACATGCTGACCAAGGTGCCGATTATTTTAAAAAACTTTCTGAGCAAGATGCATTATGATTTGGAAATAAAAGTTAAATCTATTGCCAATGTTATTTTCATAGTGAAGTCAAGTGTGTACACACATACCAATTGCTTTTTTCCAGTGATAATGTGAAGCACTTTAATTGAACCTTTCTAACAAACAAGATTTACCTTCGGTAGCGACCAAATGCACAACGTCAGCATGTTGGGCTGACATAGTTCCGGGCAAAGTTTGTAACAAGGGCGAAGGTGTAAATACACGCAAAGTGCGTTATGTTGTGTGGATTGCTAGGAAATTTAAATGGCCCTTTAAATAACGATCGTTATATTCCGGTAGCCACCTACTTTAAGCCGACTATCCGTCGGCTGAATGACAGCTGACATCGATTTTAAATCGGATGGGATGCATTGAGATGGAAACACTGATGCCGAATGCGTTTTTTTTAATGAAGGAGAACGTATCTTTAATGCCCACTTTCACCGGTTACTTGCCTTATCGACTAAAATCACGCCATATGTTTTTTCTGTATATGAAATATTTGCTACTTTCTTTTAGTAAGCGTTTGGCAATAATATAGCAACCAATGAAATCAAACATACTATATCAGGAAAGAAATTCTGGTTTGTATCCAATACTTGTATGTCAATGCAAAATATTGTGGGTGTACCTTGACTGTAAGCGGCTTCGTTGTTTTTGAACAACATTTTTGGACCCCAAAATTTCGATTTCGGAACTTTCATTAAACACGGCTTATTCTGAACTGATGACTCGAATGAATACCAAAATGTTGCCACAATAACAAATTGCCACAAAATGTCGGAAGCGAAATTGTGCTTCACTCAAATATATCAATGATGCATCAATTTTTGGATATGATGGGGTGTTAATTGTTTTGTCGACCTACGTAATAATATGCACACTAATTAATGACGTAATTGCATATCATTTATTAACGTTAGTACTGATAACACATGAACAGTACAATTCTTGAGATAACCAAACGAATTAACAGGGGCTAAAGCTGTCAGAACAAAATATTAATACAAATGCTAAATATGATTAATAAGCTGTTAAATAGGCTACATATGATAACTATATTGTTTATTTCATTCTATTTCTTCTATATCATATACATACGAAGCAGGCTAAATATACTGCAAAATAGTTTAAATTTCATCGTATTAAGTAAACATGCTATAACTGCAAAAAAGGCTGCTTAATTGGTTACATATGGTAAATAAGCTAATTATTTTATCCATGGCTAAATATTTAAAATATGCTGCTAAATAGGCTAATACGCTGTTTATTACATATCATTTAATAAGCCTGCTTAATAGGCGTTTTACTACAAAATAGTATTAATTGGCAAATTATTTTATCCTATAAGGTAAACAAGCAAAATTCTTAAAATATGTTCCTAAAAGACTCAATAGTATTTTAATGTCATCATATTAAGTAACATTTTAGTAAACATTTTAAATCATACGACTGCTTCATCCTAATTATATAATCCATGCATCTTTTGACATAAAAAACTTTTTTTTTCTAATCATTCATGTACAATATATACCAAATGATAAGAATGGAATGGCACCAAAAAAGGCCAGTGCAAGTGACGTTCTACAGTCCCATGGCATCCAACTCTCTCATCATCTGACAGAGAGCTAGCTCAAAACAACAATTTACTGCAAGGATGTCGTAGCAGATATCGCCCTGAAATAATTGAATAAAAATACTCACACTTATACACAGATTATACAAGGGTAATGTCAATTAGAGATCTATTTAATAAGTGAGGCTTAGAAAATCTGAACTATTATCTTTGTGAGTCGTTCTTATTTGTCTGTTTTGTATTGTTTGTATTTCGAAAGTTGACAAAAAGAAGAGCTGAAATACAATTACACAGAATACGACGTCATAGAAATAAACCAAAATGACGTCACTATACTACACGTCTTTGCTGAGCTCAAAATAGTTGTTGTAAACCTACGCTTATCATATGAAACGCTACTTCTTTACTGCGGACATAATGATGAGATAAATGGGAGTTTTGCTCCAGTAAATCTTATTTAGATTTGATTGTTTTTATAACATCTGTTTAAGAATTAAAAAGTCTGAAAATTGTTGGAAAACAAGAATGTTAACATATCTGATATTGACAAACATTGAATTACAAGTGGCAATGGAATTTAAGGTTTATATCAAAGCTAAAACGATCCATCTAATCTAACGAGGTCAGAATATTTTAAAATAGCATGTGACAGGGGCCGCAAGATACAGCCGATTGCTTAACGTTGCATAATTTTTGTTCTTTACATTGTAATCTTCACATATAATTATAAATAACGTTGCAAATAATTAAGCCTCTGAAAAGTGTATGAAAATAAAAAGGTCAACTGTGATAAAAAAAATGTTATTGTTGAAAAACGTGGATTTTGCAAGTGCATAACAAAAAGACTAGAACTTAACAAAAGTCAGATTCTCTTTAGCATCATTTATATATAAATGTCATTAACACTGCTTCTGACACTCCTAAGTGAACAATACATTGATCCCGCTTTTATGCGTGTCCGTTACTCAATATTGTGTGAATCACGTTGACGTGGAAGAGCAAATGATAAAATTGAGATGCGCTATACGGCAACAATTATGCAAATAGCACACATTTTTTAAAGGCGCAGTCAATCTTATGTACAAAACTGGCAAGGAAATTAATGCACACGCAAACGCTTTGATACTGTTGTTATTGCTACTTGGCAATCATTAAACAATTTTCAAAATCCTGCATTTGAAATAGTTATACATTGTTTCTTTTGTGTGCTGTATGTAATATTTATATAATGTCCGTATTTTTTTCGTTCGAAGAAAGGTTACACAATATGCTTTATAAAAGGCGCTTGTTCACTGAATGACACAATTACTTTTTTTTTAAAGACTTAGTATAATTAGAGTACTCTTTACACCATGGTACAAAAAAAAAACACACGATACATATTGATACATTTTCGTTTATTAATCAAATAAACTTGATAATTTTTTTAGTGTTTCTGTTGTTCTAGTATAAGTTCTCGGATCGCTTAGATAAATCGTAACATATGTTATGTAATATGGCAGTCTATATGGCGTTGATATTCAAGTCAAAGCCTTCGAAGTTAAATTACCTGGATCAAACGATGTTTTGATCTTTCATTAAAAACATCTTTATTGTACTTTATCTTGAGGAATTTTGTTTCCATGTTAAAATATATTAAATGTAATGCCAACAACTGTGAACAAGTCCCTATCTGAATATCTAACTATTGAGAAAAGTTTTTTCGTTTTAGCTCATGTACCTGGATTCCACCCATAGTTCGAATGCGGGCTCGATACGCTGGCAAGTAAGCGGGCATACACAGAGCCGTGCAACAGCAGTCGCCCGTACGGGTCGAAAGGTCACACAGAGTTGCCTGGAAACAACACATCACCTTGCACGCTGCAAAGATATGCAATTTGTAGACGTTATTTGTTTTGAACTTTAATTATACTGATGTTGCTAACTCTACTTCTACAACAACAGCAAAACATTAAACTACCAACACCACTTCAACAACAACAACAACAACAAATACTACTATTACCACTACTACTACTACTACTACTACTACTACCACTACTACTACTACTACTACTACTACTACTACTACTACTACTACTACTACTACTACTTCAACTACTGCTACTACTACAACTACAACAACAACAACAACTACTACTACTACTACTACTACTTCTACTATTTCTACTACTACTACTACTACTACTACTACTACTACTACTACTACTACTACTACTACTACTACTACTACTACTTCTACTACTACTACTACTACTACTACTACTACTTCTACTACTAGTACTACTACTACTACTACTACTACTACTACTACTCCTACTATTATTATTACTACTACTACTACTACTACTACTACTACTACAAATACTACTACTACTACTACTACTACTACTACTACTACTACTTTTACTACTTCTACTACTACTACAAATACTACTACATCTACTATTATTATTTCTGCTACGTCGACTACTACTTTTTTTCCATTTCTATTACTTCTGGTCTTACTGCTTCTGTTATTGATCTTCTAAACGCCATTACGTTATAAATAATAGCCAACTGTTTGCACTTACTGGAGGCGCAGTCGGAGAAACATCCACACAGTCCAGAGGACCAATCCCTGTGTCCTATTTTGTCACAGACTCGCAAGCCCTTCTCCTGGGTCGCCCCTGGCTGATTGACGATGACGACCTGTTGTGAGGATTGCATGAATTGCTGTTGTGGCGGCGGTGGTCCATACTGCAGCATGGGCGGGGGATACGGCTGAACCGGAACGTGGTTTGGAGCGTATTGCTGCCCCGGTTGTCCATGCATCATCTGCGGATTTGGAGAATAGTATGGAGCCTGTTGCGCGTTCAACTGCTGGTTTGAATGATACTGCTGTCCTTGAGGGGAATACATCTGTTGTTGTGGTTCCGAGGATGACGGAGCGTATTGTGGAGGAGACGATGACCTCGAAGGCGGTCGCATTGCATTGTCATCAACTGGCTGCGTTTTAGATGATCGCCTGTCCATGTTTGGTTGGAGCTCTGAGATTTTCAAATGTTCCTTAATAAAGACGAATAATTTGTGTTGGTTCCATGTCCTTTTGGTAATATGTCTTTCTAGTAATTCATGTGTATTATTAACGCAATAAGTTCAAATTAACAACCATGGAGCTTAGTCACACATGTACAGAGAATATAGAGCAGGATAGATTACTGCTATATCGTTGTGTTATAAATCAGACGAGGCTTAGTATAAAAAATATATTGAATATTATATCTACACAACGATAGGGCAGTTACCTGTTTATCATACCTTAATATCCCCTATCTTTAAGACACAATTTAATTGCTATGACTATATGTATAACAATATGTATGTTTTCAAGAATTAATATTTATACTGAAGTTTGACGTGTTTATCATGGCGTTATGAACTTATGCGCTTAGTATTTGAAAAAAAAAAGATTTTTTGCTTTTTTTGTCTTTTTGTGTTTCAACTTGCTACATCTTAGTATCAAAGCGTTTTTGTTGTTGTTTGTCACCTATTTCTGCCGCAATCGAAGACTTTATAGTTAATTCCGAGTTATTTGCAATACCTCCAAACAATGACGGATATATACGCTAACTTACCTGAGCAAAATAGTAAATTAATAGTGCTAAAAAAGTGTACGTAAATAAAATACACACTTAAAAAACTAATTATAGTTTTTGAACACATACTGAAGGTAAAATACCTGTTTTTGAGATTGGTATTTCTTTTAATTGGCATTTCAGGTTTAAAAAAAAGATATGAACAACGAAAAAGCAAATAGTTTTAATAAAGAATTGCCTTGGGGTCTAGTTTAATTTTCAAAGGCACAGCGAATTTAATGTTTTCTTCTTTCAGAATTCAATGGCAAAAATACATTGATTTAGCAAATGTGCACTGCAAAAGGCTTCGGGTTTATTAAAGTTGGGAGTAACGCAAACCGTGTTTTGCTATCTTTGTTGCACGAATGTATAAAGATCCGTCCGATGAAATGATTATTGCTAGGCAATTTTGGTATTGAAATATTTGAACCATTGATATAAAATCCTAATCTATAGTTTATTATAGTTTCAAGGGGTTTGAAAACGCTTTGCACGAGATATTTTATAATCAATTCGATATAAACTCTCTGCGTGGAAAGAGCTTGTTAAAATGAAGAATTGTTTTAAATGTTACAGAATCAATTATTTAATAAACAAAAACGTCTTGATGGTTCTAAATTGCTCACCTTAACTCAAGTGTACACATTATCAAAGACCTGAGCTGGTGACCTAGTTTTTTACTCCTCTTGACATGACCTTGATATCTTAAAAACATTCTGGAAATGGTTAACACATTCTTGAGTGATACTTTTCGTTACATAAGGGTTGACCCGTAAAACTAATTTTTGGGCACACTTGACCATAGTTTCATCAATGCTGATTACTACACTCGGCTTCTTATTTAGAAACAAAGTTTTTTTAAGTTTGAATTGGAGACCTAGCTTTTGGACCCCGATTTATTGTTTTTCTTAACATTGTAAAGATTAACATTCTTATCAAGTTTCATAAAGGTTAAGTCATATATGTGGCTTCTAGAATGCTGACAAGGTTTACCTTACATTTGACCTTTGTTTATTTTTGTTTAACGCTCTTGACCCTAATTAAAACATATTGTCGTTTTTGTCAAGATAAACATTCTGACTACGTTTTAACAAGATTTAGTAATAAATGCTGCTTCTTCAAGGGAAAATAAGTTTTAAAAACAATAAGAATATTTATATTTGCAAAAAGGAAGCAACAAACAAATAAATATATTGCCATAACATTGACCTACACATCAATTCCATTCAATAATATGCATATTTAGCAAATAAATAAGAGCACATATCGATATTTTTGGAAAATATGATCCATGGAAAGAAAGTTTAGCTATTTGTATATCTATTTAATTAAATAGATACATAATATTAATAAGTGTTTTACACCATGTGTAAAACGTGTAAATTTGTGTAGAGAAACAGCAAGTCTGCCTAAAGTATTTTAATACAACTAAATATTTATAATATTATTTTCCACCGAAATTATTATGATGAGATGTTACGTTATATTGACGTTCTAATTTTTTTTAAAGCAGTGTTTTGTCGTTCTATTTGAATATAGCACTGCATTTTTTTAACAGTCCCATTTATTGTATTGATATCAACCCAAATGTATCGATATTTTAATAACGGTAATAAACATAACTGTAGATGCTTTCTCATAGTATCATGCGTTTGTAATATTAACGTTGCACTATAGAAACTTACAATAAACATTCCTTAACAAAGAAGCACATAAATAACTTAAACACATTACCTTTTGCCACACAGAATCGTTGTATTCAGTCTTTGCTTGATGCGACCGTCTTTCAAAATGAATGCAAGCAAATACACGCCGATGCGATAACATAAAATTGTTATCTTTCCATGTATTATTTCACACCGCTAAATCCAATAATGAAATTTGAAATTAGGTTGCAACGAAAGCTGGATACGTTTAATTAGTGAATTCTTATTATTGCATCAATGTTCACAACATTTATATAAATTAGATGTTTAAAAAATGGTCATATGTAGAGAGACATTCATTTTTTTTTTCGATAAATGGATCACGTTCAATCCTCAAATACAACTTATTCACTGGGACCTGATCAAGTAAGTCCTTTAATACAGTAAGAAATGTCTTATACTTTGACAATTCTCACTATTTGAAAAGTTAGAATTCCCAATGCCCAGCAGCGTATACGTTTCTGACTCGATTTACGCAATTATTCAAAAGATCGCTACCGAGCTGTTTTTCGACCCTGACCCTGCTCGATATTCTCGAATGTTCGAATACCAAAGGCGAAGGTGGATAGTTGGTTCTGAATCGATATTCGGTAATGTCCGAGTACTAAAGACCGCGATGGGATTCGACCAAAATTTGATATTCGCTAAATTTCGAATACACAATACCAAGCTGGGTATTTGTCCTTGGGTTGATATTCGCTTCAATGAAAGTGCCAAATATCCAGCTGGATATTTGTAACTGGCTCGATTTCTACTAAATGCGAACAACTTTTACCCTTTTGGACATTCGACTTTTATCGGTATTACATGTACATTCAAAATACCCAATACCCATCACCAATTAACTTGATGGACCTCCAACAGGATAGTTTTCGTATTTTTCTCAGGTAAAAGGTCAAAATGGCAGGTATTGTATACTAGGATAGGAGCAAAGAAGTGTGTTTCATACACTTTTTAAATATCTTACACCTAGGCTTATGCATGCATTTTCAAACCACTTGGATAGCAATAAATTGTTCAGCCATTCGAACCACGGTCGGCTAAACAATTTTCACGACACTCACGTATATCACAGTTAAAATTATAATTTATATGATCACGAAACAAACAATAGTTACATAGAGTATATAACATTTTATATCAAAACTGAAGGTTTTAAATCTTAAATTTTAATTTATTTCCACATGTATATTATACAAAAAAATTATACAAACATGTTTGAGGTATAAAACATCACAGAAAATAGAGTAGCCGAACTCGTTTTAAGATATTGTAACAATTTACTAATAGGAGTAGGCTGCAATTTTTAAAATGACTAGACACTAAGTGCAGTATCTAGGATTTCGGGACGAATTCATAACCAATAGTCTTTTTCACTTGTCATTATAAATTTGATATTCATGTATTAATTTCAATGGCGACTCAGTGTTGACAATATTTTTAATCAAACATATATCAAAAAGCAGTGTGCTTTTGCACATCCAGCCCTTATCACGATAATTAATTGATATAAATAATTATGTTACTCGCATCTAACTTAATTTTCATTGTTGTTTTGTATTTGTAGTTGTTTATCAATACAAGTCAACTGTAACTTCAGAACAGTGTATCCAATGCATCAATGCAAACAAAATCACAAATTGGTGCTTCCTTTGTAGTTGACCTTGCTTTAAATCGACGGGTTCTATGGCTTTAATCTGCTTATTCAGAATAGTTCCCGTGATATCATGATTCCAAATGAGTGGTTCCTAATCATGCACTAAACATTGAAATGAGTTTCAATTATGTAAAAACATAATCTTGTTTCTTGAACATAATTAAACAATGATTAAATACACGTCCGGCATAGATGAAGACCAAGTTTTATGATGGTATCATACATACTTTTGGAATAACACTTGTATGTTTTGCATTTTTGTACTTGTAACAGAGACCTGAACTTTGATTTCCTGTGGGAAAAAGTCTTGCATAATCCTCACGTCACCTTTAATATTGATTTTTATTTATTATTTGACCAAATTATCGTTATTTTATGCACAAACTCGGAGACTGTTTGAGGTAACGAAAATAAACGAAAAAGGCGACATTACTTCGTGTCGAAAACCTACACACTTACATAAAACATGCAAGAGTTTTACTGAAATGAAATTCAGAACAACATAGTTCACGCCGATACCAATTATAGTGTGTATGTCTCGTATGGACCTACTGCACAATTTGTGGACTTCCATAAGTTGAACCGTCTTATTTAGAATAATTAATTTCGCATTACTTAAAATCGAGTACAAATCACTATTTATTGACTTTTAGGTTCCATTTCTTTCGAACTTAAATAATTGTGTGGTTTTTTTTCAGCGACATTTTATATATATGCAAAGATATCTCGTTTTAACAACTTTTTTTTTAATTTTTAAGATTAATTGCATGAACTCATTTTAAGCATTCCGACGGTTATCATAAAACTTTTGGTAAATATATTAAGATTGTTAAAGAAACTGTGATATGGTCCTTATATTACTTTAAGCAAAATACATGTACACAGCATTATATCAAGTGTTTCATTATATGGCCTCTATCAATTGAGTTTATCAACGAAATATCAGTGAATTGTTATCTATAATCGTTACATTATGTATCATTTGTAAGTTATATATCGGTTTAATAATCTATACCTGTCTTGACGAGTGTCGCCTTTGGCCACCTGCGGGAGCGAGTGTGGCCCATGGAAAAGATATCGTAGAAGAAACCGTAGTATCATTTGAATATGATAATATTAAGTGCGGAATACTTTGTGAATTTTATACATGATGGATACATTTACAGCATCATCAATTCACAAAATTTGTTTTCAGATTAGCTCTTCCTTAGATCAAATAATGTTTCATGATGCCATGAACATACTTTAAACTCTATGATAAGTATTATGTTTACAATACAACCCCTATATGCAGTTTCCTTTTCGTTAAATATGTGTAATGTTCATGTAAATATATGGTTTAAAAAAGGCATACCAATCAGTACAAAGAATATATATTCATCCTTTCTAAAAAATTGCACTTTATGATGATCTACTTAGAGAAACGAAGACAATTACACTTGGCATACACACTAAAGGTACTGATTATATATTATGTTTGAGTTTATACATATAAATATAGGATCTGGCACGAGTTGTCATGTCAAACCACATTTTATTGAACGATTTCAGGAATTTTGTTAGTAAGCCTTGGCGAGCTTACCAACGAATTTCCTTGATGAGTTTAATAAAATATGATATGATATAACAAAGAGTGTCAGATCTTTGTTATCACATGCTTTTAAATGAGCAAATTAAATAAATATGTATGCAAACATAATGATAAATCTCGAATGTTGTTTACATTACGTGACGTCATTTGACGTTGCAACGTCATTTCAGCAAAATAACTAAATACGATTGGTCACTAAACGAAAACTAAGCCAATGAAAGCGCTTTAAAATGTTGTATTACACATGTGTAATATAACAAAATGTAATGGTTATATTACATGAGAAACAGGGTATGGCATGTGATAAATAACGTAAATATTTTGATTTTATTACATTTCAGTGCCAAAAATACACACACATTAACACTTTTCACAACTTAAATTACATGTATCACTTTTGTGACAACCGATTACGAGACTTCATAAGCTTATATGACGTTTCGCCACAGGTCAATGCAATAATTACAAAGTTCAACAACTTCATTGTCCCTATATTCAACACAATTGTATATCAATTTGTCTAGCTCGGCAATCCGTGGAAACTTGAATGCCTATGGGAGCTCTGCGAAACCACTTAAAATATTCAAATGTTGGCCTTACACTTGGCGGATTATTCAAGCAAATATGTTGCAGTGTATATTATAAACGTATTCAATAATTGGTTTACGCTTCATTATAAAAGACCTAGATTGCCAATAAATTCTACAAACTTTCATCAGCTTGAGCGTTCAATGACGTTTTAAATGATCAATTAACATGTATACAAAATCGGGGTTTGATAATTTGGCGGTTTAAATCAACGCTTTTTATAAATGAGAGTATAAATACTGTTCGTCGTGTTCCTAAGTCATCTTGCGGCTTGAGACTTGTGACAAATGTACCATTTCCATTATTTCCATACGTGAATGACTTAATTGAGCCGAAAAACAGCAGTGTACAGTACATATAATTTAACAGTGCCATAAATAAAGAGCAAACTATTGGTAACGGTGCCTTGTTTGCTTCGGCGAACGCTGCTTCGGCCTTTCAATTTGTGTCCTGTGCAGAAATCGGATGTTTTCCTTTAAATTATTAAAACGGATATGGGTTATTGTATACAGAAATCTCATTTCGTAGATAATTCGTCGGCATGGTTATATTTGAGAAAATAACGACATGCTGCATTCGTTGTTGGCAAACAAATCATGCACCACAGCCATTGAACGCCTCCTTGACGATTGTCTTATGATAGTTAAACCTTAGCAAGACGGTTTTCTCATAACATAAAACATTCAATATATCATTCTCGAATTAAATTAACCACTAAGTACCGACAAATGGGTCGGCCTTGGATAAGTATTTACATTCCGCGTCCCAGGAATAAAAGAACATAATCATTTTCTTTAAATTATTATAATTAAGTTTTAAGTACAACGAAAAACAATAATGCTTGTTTAGCTGCATGGTTTGTTGCATTGAATCGCTATAATGACAGTGAACTAAAATCAGTAATATTGAAAAATAAAATCGATGGTTCTTCCTTGATTACTTCAACTGAATTTATTGATCAACTTTGAACAAGAAGGCTCTCCTGTACATAAAACGGCATACGGCTACATTTTCCTTAACGTCGGCTTATTTCGAAATATTTCATAATTACGACAACATAAGTCATACACATTGAAAAATGTGATACATGTATGTTTGCGTTGCGTTTATAGCAATGGTTTAAAATATGCACCCCATGACAGTTATTATAAGTTACGTTCAATTTGTATTTTGGTAAGAATTATAGTGCATCAACTTAATACTGTTTTTTCCTAAGGAGACGAAACTATTAGAAGTTTTAAATACAGTCCAACCTGCCCGAGCGACCTTCTTTGAATAGCGACCACTGTCCATAACGATCACATCGATTTTACCCCGAACGATTTCACTATATATAGTTTACCTGTGAATAACACCCACCTGCAAACAACGACCAGCGACCGCCATTTTGCATTCCCAAAAGTCGATTTTGATAGCTAACAACGACCACTTCAACGACCAGTGACCACCATTTCACATTCCCAAAAGTCGATTTTGATAGCTAACAACGACCACTTCAATCATAAAGTTGTATGCATCTGACAGTTTGTCGAAAGTGTAAGAAGTTGCCTTTTTTATTTTAGTGGCTCGCGATTAATGTTCTTATTGCTGAAAATATCAAAGACAAATTTGTGGCTCACATTAACTCATTAAGGTAATTTACGGTTTCGTTACAAGCACGATGCCAATTACATAATACCTTTTGATATTTATTCCTTTCTTTAATTTCTCTGTGATAGAACGTGCATAGACTATAGGTACGTAAATTGTCAGTTATTTTGTTATAGTTATTTTGGCATCAAAGCGTAAGTTCTTGACGTAGATGAACGCGTTAATGCGATTAGTATGTTAGGCAAATGGCACAGTTGTAGAAGAGTGGCTAGTGATCTTGGTGTAGGCAAAACTCAACTCCAGAACATACTGAAGCGTAAACGCGAGATAATGGACGAGTTTGAGGGGAACGTTAACTCTGAAAGTCGGATTACTCGTCAGTTAATGAGTTATTGCGTTGTTGTGACTACTGGTATGTTGATTATATGTATGGTACCTTATTCGTTTATGTTAGGATATTGAACTAATACATGTTAATATAAAAATAAAACTGTGTTTTCCATTTTTTGTTACATTGTGCATTCATTAGTAATCAAACATTTAACCAGTAGAGCACATACATAGATAAAGTACCTGTTACAAGCCTACTGTCATATTTTGCAAAGTTTCAATCGACCCTGCGAATAAAGACCAGCTGTGAACAAAGACCACAACGACCAAATCCCTTCAGTGGTTTTTATTGGAAGGTCGACTGTATACGTAATCGTTTGAGCATTTACATGCATGTCAAGTGAGACAATAACTAGGAATGTATTTCTTTTTTACGTATTGGCGGCGATATGTTGCGTTTAAGTTACACGTTAGCATCCTCCTTCTCTTGCTTGTAAAATGCAAAATAATACTTATAAATTTATTGTACAAAATGCGATATAGAACAATATCATATCAATATATATAAGTATTTAAATACATTAAAATTTAGAGGGACCTTTTCACAGATTTCGGCATGTATTGATGTTTGTAGTTCAATTCTTTAAATTGGATAAATGTAATTATTGGAACTAAATACCTCAATTAAAAGCAATAATAAACTTGAAAAAAAGGAAAAATACTGGGCTCGAACCACTGACCCTCGGACTGGGCTCGAACCACTGACACTCGGACTGGGCTCGAACCACTGACACTCGGACTGGGCTCGAACCACTGACACTCGGAGTAAAAGTCTAGCACCTAAACCACTCTGCCATCCGTTCTTATCAGTTAGTTATGTATTTTATTCATTATAAAAGCGAGCCTTGTAATGTCACCAAATTTAACGATAACAATACAACTTTCCAAATCATGCAATCCTTTCGTGTTAGTAATGCTTTATGAATCGTCAAAAGATGTATATGATAGATATTTTAGATCATATTAAATGTTTAGTATTACTGTTTCCTTGCAAAGCACATAACTACAACGAAAACGTGCATATGTGTAACTAGTTTATTTTAAATTTATCTAAACGTGATAAGGTCCCTTAAACTCGAACAAAATTAAGTAAACGAATTGAAAAAGAAATCGGAATCATCTGACTCAAATGGCATCGTTTTATAGGGGCATTCCACTACGACCCTATTACCCACAATTTGTCCCGATTTCCAATATTTTGAGGTCGGGGACATTCGTAGCTCAATCGGCGAAGGTTCTAACTCATTCGTAGCTAGTCGTGGGCCGGTCGTTAGTGATTCCTGCAACTCGTGAGCTCCCGAAAAATCGTGGCCAGATTTTAAACGTGTTTAAAATTTGGCGAAGACCTCCAAGACTGAATTTAATCTCAGTTGACTCGTAACAGCGTCGTAGTGCGTTCTTGGGCGTCGTAATAGAATCGTAGGTAATTCGTGACTCAAACGGGAAATCGGTGATCACGCGATATGTCTTCGAATCAGCTACGATTTTGTCAAGACTCTCACGTGTTCACCCCGAGTGAGTTGCGAGCCCGCTAAGATTCTCGCGATTGAGATCAAGATTCTCACGAGTTCGCCCCGAGTGAGTTGTGAGCTGGCTAAGATTCTCGCGATTTAGATCAATATCAATATATATTGGCGTCTAATTCATGGGTGCGTTCGGTGAGGTCCTAGCTTAGTCGTGTACGATCTGCATCGTTCGTAGTACAGTCTCAGTAGATTCTTACACATCGTAGTGAAGTCGCGACCCTATTCGCAAGACTTTAACCGAACCCCACGATTCGTTGTAACTCAATCGTACCAGTGTCGTAACTGAATCGTAGACTTCACAAATCTTCTCGATTAAATAAATGTGATAAACGGAAGCGAATCGTGGTCTTGTTTTCGTAGTGGAATAGGGCCATTACACCAGAACGCTTGATTGCAACTAATCCTACAACCGTTTATTATTTACTTAATAACCTATGATTATAAACTAGTAATATCGCAAATCCCTAATTCACAAACTCACCAAGAAGCCAGCTAGTTTGGAATGGTAAATTGTAGCGGTGCACACTGTGGAAGCACTTATGCGAATGCCAAAATAATTACAGCATCATCACACTACTAACATATCGACCCAGCGAGATGATATATAACTTGTAAATTTGACGTTTGTTGAAAAGAAATACTCTGAGTTATGGTTGTTGGTAAAGGTATACACATATAGTCAGAAGTAATTGTTTGCAACTTTTAAAAGAAATAAAGTCGGTTGTGGTTAGCGCACATAACATCGGCAAAGTGTGAGATTGACGACAAATGAAAAGTCGGTTATAACTCAATAATGTTAGTCACAACATACGTAAGATGTCATATAGGTAAAGCTACAAACACATATCAGACATTTCGGTTTTTAATATGATACTCCATTCGATGAATTAAGTCTGCTTGCAACTTCACAAACATCACGCATCAAAAGCATTCTTTCCTAAATGACACACCAGTATAGAGTTTACTCTTTTGAAATCGTGATATCAGCTAAGGTTATCGATGGATTGTTTGATATATGGTACGTAACACGATGACGTCAAACATTTTCCATTCCGCTATCGGATGCTTATCAAAAGTGTATTAAAAACCGAAGAATTGTGTATTTATAAATTTGCAATTTTACTTAACAACATTCCCAGTTTGCTCTGTTAAAAGGTTTATTTGTTTTTAAGGCATGTATAACTTATTGCACAGTTGGTCTCAAAAATGAAGAGTATGTGAGGGCACACTATATACAAAACAATACAGTGAAAGTGTTACTATCTTTATAAGCACACGGCATTTGGTATTATATTCAAAATAATAATCATGATATACAGTTGCGCAGATTGACTAATTAGAGGGTGGGTGCATTGCTGATTTATAACAAATTTTCGTGTAAATCGTGTTTTAATTTCTTCTTTTTTTTATTTTTTATTCTGCACTTTCCTCAATCGGTATTGTTTTCCACATAACAAAAATGTATCGAAACAACATTCAAAGCAGTCTTGTAGCAAAATAACGTGTTTATGGATCCAGCTTGCTACTAATTTTTTTAACATGAACGTGTTTCGCTTTGACGGTGACTTTAAAGGAGTATGTGATTTTGTGTTGTTTTTTTTTACAAAAAGATATTCATCCAAATCTAAGCATTTCTTACAGGTAAGAACTTTCAAAGATTTATGATCGTACAAAAATAAAATACAAGAAAGTCACAAAACGTTCATTGACGTCTAATCTTTGTAATTTAAACAAGAGTGAATGTTATCGATTTCAATCGAGATATCTAAAATAATCAATCGATTTAGATCAAAGAAAGTGTGTGTGTTTGTGCACGACGAGTTTTATATTTAGGAGGCCATACAGTTGCATGTAAGGACCAAAGTAATTTACTAGACTAACGAAAGCCGAGACAATTAAAAGAAATATATAATAGCGATTTCGGGCTATGTATTGTTTCATCAAAGATCTTCAATTTTAAGGTTGTCTTGTTTAATTGGAGTAGGAGAAGGGAACCGGAGAGACCCGAAGTAAAATCTACCGGTATGTTGACCGCGGTTTAAAATCGGGTTGTCGAGATGAGAACCGCATGAACCAACCACTGCGATAACCATACATCATTGCACACATAGTTATCAATTGGTGACTTATCTTTGCATCGAAGCAAAGTCCACGTCACTTAATTTCTAATTCGTCAAACAAAACGCGTTGCAAACATTCTTTCGGTGAAGAGCTTACTCTTCAGATATATGTCGATAAACCCACCGGGTGCGTCTTGATAACTGTTTCTACGCGATAACGTCACAGCACATTGACCGATTATATTGCTAAAACCGCAAACACCCACACACGATGTTAATCTAGATGTGTGTATTTAAAACCGTCTAAATATTAAAAGGGCTGTAATCAGATTGCGAAATCGTACTTTGATGAACTTTGTAAGAATTATATATATTGTTGTGGTCACGCGATTTAAGCAGGTAAAAATGTATCGTGCTTACGATTAACACACATAACATGAAATGTGTGTAACAGGTTATGCCGTTGTGTACAAACATACATATTTCAATATAAACGATGTTTAATGAAACCTTTTGTAAAATCCATAGTATTGCGCGTTGTAATGAAATTTAAGTGTAGTGGATCCAACTGTGTTTAATCTAGTTAAATGAAAAATATTTGAAGAGTACTTCTCATTGCATGACAAATTAACCAATACATTATTGATAGATATGATATGTATTTAGTACTCACATATTCTAAATACAGTATACAAAATAAACAGATCACTGCCGCGCTGTCCTAACAAAATGCCCTTCTAAAATCATTTGTGTTTCAGATAAGTACAATAACAAAGGAAAAAAAGAAACGCACGAAAAATTGACACTACTTGCTTAAACATTAAAAAAATGTAAACCACGATATTGATAATGTAAGTGGTTACTTGTTGAAGCTTCAACCAATGTATAAGAGTGGTCATGTAGGATTAATATGCATTCCCTGCTTTCTAAGTACCCATGCTATATTAAATGCCTTAGATTAAAAAACTTGAATGATCAATAACGCAAATTAGTTAAATGGATAATTTGAACACACGTTTATGTTAAATAACGATGACGTCCTGTAATTGTGCGTATCTTCATGAGAACAAAACTGGTATAAATAGTCCCGGGGCAAATTAGACAGAATACGTGACGTTAAGAATATTGGACACACATATTACCATATATTCCAAATAAAACATTAGTAATCAACGGTAAATATCCAAAGACTCAATAAAAATATAAACTGAACCAAACACATTTAAGTGTTTCCGGCATTACAAAAATAAATGTATTTTTTTCCAAATGCATAGATGACGAATTAGGATTGATCACTCGCACTCGCAGCTTATAGACCCATAGCGTCCAATTCGCGTTGCATCTGGCAAATCGCGCACAGGCCACAACAGCTGATGGCAATGCAGTCGCCGCAAATAGAGCCCTGGAAAAAAATCCGGCATAAAATGTTTATGTTATTAGTTGTATCGCTTGAAACGTGCAACGAAAATGTTATAACAAGTACACAACCAACAAACTCGAACATGTAGCAAACTTAAAGAAAGTTTCAGAAACATATACATTTTAAAAGCGCTTACTCAGGATTTGCAAACACTTCTATGTAGCTTAAATATGAAGAAAGGGCATTTACAATTGTATCTATACATTGGCAGTCTTAAAATCGTTTGCTGTGTCATAGAAATATGTTTGTCCTCCTGAAGTAGAGAACTTCCTGCACACGTTTTTGTTAAATTGTCAAATGTTGCACGAAATGTTTTATTGCTTTCAACTAAAGATTGTTTTGATATAGCTCTTTAAAGCAGAAACTCATAACTAGCAAAACATAATTGAAGATACAGCTCTGAAAGCACACATCGCTCTTTTCTTTATTGACATAGATATTGATTTGCGATCCTTCAAATATTTGCTTTCAACAAATGCATTTGATTAAGTAAAATGGATTGCATGTAGAAATATTGATTCGGATAAAAATCCGGGTGCTTTACGGTCAATAACCTGAACAAATTACAAGCAAACAACATTCGGCTTATTTTCATTAGTCCGTGTTAAGCTAACCGTTTCCGTCCAACGACCATCATCGTCCAGATTTCGAGTATTATTCGACAAACGTCTTATTATATACTCCTACATAACATACAGCACACTTATAAGGTGGGCGGGTTGTACACGTTTTACCGCACGTTTAACAAACCTGTATGCCACCCAACGTCCTGATCCTCGCGCGGAGGGCGAGGAGTCCTCCGGCAACACAGAAGGGCATGCACATGCATTCGCCGGTGCGGCTGGATATGTCGCAGAGAGAACATGGTAGGCAAAAGTAGGTCATCAACACTGCAAACAAATATATATGCATGCTAAGCACTTTATTTGAACTAATTGAACACCGATTTGATCGATCTGCTATATGGTAATGGTGGAAGATTGTTGCTAATTTACAATACCGACATTGGTTTTCATGGCAAACTCTAGGTAATTGACGATAACTGCATGATATCAAACAGCTGACCGAAGAATTGACTTACTTCAAAACAAACACAGTGATTCACGTCGATGTTATTTGGCATCATTTTATAAACGCCAATGTGTAGCATATAATAAAATATGTGTCCAAGAGATATTATTTTATACTGTTCATCTGTTCTTTCGCGGTAGACAACCCTTAAACAAACCTTTAAGGACAACAACTAACAAAAACAACTTTCTTTAAACAACTGAAAAATGTTTTATAGTTAATATGTGGTATGTATGTTTTAACGAACAATTCGGCTATATTGAAACATTGCGTAATTGGTAATCCGGTAAATTATTTGACCACCATTCAGATTATTGTTTGACGAAAAACATATATCTTTACCACCAACAGCATAGCTTGCAGTGACCTCTACAAAGAGGTCAGGTGTTTGTCAAAACCTAGAAATCAAATATAAGCCTAAACTTCTTAGGCGAGAAATGTGAGATTTAGCATTGTATTAAAAGTTTTAAAGATTAAAGACACCTGATCAATTATATTAAAATAAGTAAAACATATAAAGTATCAGTGAAGATTTTTATTATGACTTGAAAATAATTTTATTGAAAACGTTGATACATTGTATTCTTGAAAATATTGAAACACATCCTTCAAGTAAAACAAAAAACTTAAAACAAACAGTGGTTGGATACATTAATGATATATTAGTATCTTATTCAACAAATGAAAGTATTATTGGAAAATAAAAATAAATGTATAGCTTTAAAAAAACAAGTGCATTTTTTTATTTAAAGCGGGTATATACGATCTTGTCAAATATTTATTAATTAATATAAAATGTGTAAACAACTTATTATACATATATTTCAATATAAACTCAAATAAAAGTTAAGAAGAACATGTGTCGAAAAATGCTAAATAAGCCAGATATTTAATTATGAGATCGAAAAAGGCTGTACAGCCGAATTCGCCAGCATGTATATCATGAATATACGATGTGAATCTAAATTTAGTTTAACAATTCATTTGAAATTCCTGCAGCGATATCGATTCATACGACACATGAACACTTACTAAAAAGACGCATGCATCGGTTATTGTAGGAAAGTATGTACGAATTAATTTGTATTTGCTGCATTTTATGAAATTCGTCTTAAATGTATCATTTTTCTTGCATATTGTGTGTTATTATAACATATTTGTATCAATATATTACAATTCAGCACATATAAAACTCGTATAATCTCGCTTTAATCGACACTGTGTCAATTCACAATAGAAAGTCCATGTACCGCATGAAGCCAAGTAACGAATCGGGAACAGGTTGCTGAACTAAATTGGCAATGTGAAGGTGACCCTACTGGGAATTGGAACTCTCTATGTAATCTTTATAATCAATTTAATGTAAACAATCGGATTATGCTGGTCTACTTATATTCTTGCATAACACCGGCATAGCATGGGAGACTGAGTGAATTTTGAGGTACAGAGGAATGTGTTGGGCAATCATTGATTAAAAGACGAAATGTCTCGGAATGTATAACAAATATATACAACACAATATTTTCAATTTCCTTAAGACGTTTTACAGTCAAAGTACGTGAATTTAGTATATTTGATTTCTTTTAATTATTCTTAACTTATAATACAATACATAATGTTCGACCACAACATAGCCAATGTTGATAACGTTACTGTGATGATTTGGTTAATTGTGAAAAATCATTTAAGAACATAATCGAATAATTGTCAAAAAAAATTGAATGTGATTATTTAATTGTATTAATTAACAATATCAATTATAATTAACCTTGGGTATCAATGGTTATGGTAAGTTTTGGACACAATCATGATGCAAACAATATTTTTTTTATTTTCGAACTGCACATGTACCATATTGTTAAGATGTGCAATTGTTTTAATTTATTGGTTATACATACTCGAATCTCGTGCGTAAGTTACCTGTTACACGTAGTTTGTTTGAAACATAGGGTATCCGTTTTTTTTATTAGTGATGTGCAAGAGAAATGTGTTCTTGAGTGCCTGAAAAAAAATGAACTACCATCTTCGACGACAATTTTTATAATTCATTTTTGCATTTTTTTTTAATAGATCGTAACATGAAATGTCCCTAGCTGTTATTTTATTGTGGAATATGAAACAAAACGCGATTATTACTTATGGTACATAACGTAATATTGCGTTCCAATATAAACAAGGGCTGTTTGTAAAACATGCATGCCCCCCATATGGGCTGTCCATTGTAGTGGCAGCCATTGTGTAAATACGATTTTTGTCACTGTGACCTTGACCTTTGACCTAGTGACCTGAAAATCAATAGTGGTCATCTGCGGGTCACGATCAATGTACCTATGAAGTTTCATGTTCCTAGGCAAAAGCGTTCTTGAGTAATCATCCGAAAATTATTTTACTATTTCGGTTCACCGTGACCTTGACCTTTGACCTTGTGACCTCAAAATCAATAGGGATCATCTGCAAGTCATGATCAATCTACCTATGAAGTTTCATGATCCTAGGCGTATGCGTTCTTGAGTTATCATCCGAAAACCATTTTACTATTTCGGGTCACCATGGCCTTGACATTTGACCTAGTGACCTCAAAATCAATAGGGGTCATCTGCGAGTCATGATCAATCTACTCATGAAGTTTCATGATCCTAGGCGTATGCGGTATTGAGTCATCATCCGGAAACCATTTTACTATTTCGGGTCACCGTGACCTTGACCTTTGACCTAGTGACCTCAAAATCAATAGGGGTCATCTGCAAGTCATGATCAATCTACCCATGAAGTTTCATGATCCTAGGCGTATGCGTTCTTGAGTTATCATTCAAAAACCATTTTACTATTTCTGGTCACGGTGACCTTGACCTTTGACCTAGTGACCTCAAAATCAATAGGGGTCATCTGCGAGTCATGATCAATGTACCTATGAAGTTTCATGATCCTAGGCCCAAGCGTTCTTGAGTTATCGTCTGACAACCACCTGGTGGACGGACCGACAGACCGACAGACCGACCGACCGACAGACCGACATGAGCAAAGCAATATACCCCCTCTTCTTCGAAGGGGGGCATAATAACCTAAGGATACTGATTAGAGACATTTTGCCTTGACCTTTTAGCTCTTGCTCACACGAGGAAGCACTCGATAAACCGTACAGATAACAAACCGCAATATCATACACAATTCGTCACACATATCAATATGTAATTAACTAGCATGTATCTTTGTTACCATGACATATTTAAAGGCGCGAAACTAACTTATTTACCAAAATAAAAAAGGATTACTAGCATTAAAAAATGAAAAAAAAATCCAACAAATTAAAAATATTTGTCGTCTTTTTCATACTCCCCACCTCTAAATTTAAGATGTGTTAATTGTTATTCTGTGTAGTCTAACGTCGTTATGTGCACACCAGAAATCGTTTTATAAATAAGTTGTAGACTTTGGTTCAAATGCACATATCATTATAAGCCTAAGTTTCTCGAGAGCAGTGTCTATATGTTTTATCTTAAAGGGATCTTTTCACGTTTTGGTAAATTGACAAAAGAAAAAAAACTGTTTCAGATCCGCAAATCTTCGTTGTAGTTATGATATTTGTGAGGAAACAATAATACTGAACATTTAAATTGCTCTAAAATATCCATTATACGCATCTAATGACCATTTAAAAACCTAAAAATTATAAAGCGTTGCAACGCGAGACGATTGAATAAGTTGGAGAGTTCTGTTGTTGTCATTATATGTTGTGATAGTCCGAGAATTGCTTATATAAAGTATAAAACACATCACTCATTGTATGAGTATGGATGGCCGAGAGGTCTAAGCGACAGACCTTTACTCCAGGAGTCAGTTGTTCGAGCCCAGTTGAGGGTTTCTTTTTTCTGTCTTTCATTTTATCCTTGTTTTTTTACTGGAGCTTTTTAGATCCAATGTTTACTTTTATCAATATAAAGCATTTAATGACAAACTTCAATACATGCCAAAATCTGTGGAAAGGTTCCTTTAAATAAAGGTGCATTTCCTTTCAATTATACTTTCAATACTGCTTTAGTATTAATCAAACTGCAAATGTATATATACAGATAACTATCTATGAGAATATCTTTGTCAATCAATCTATTCTTAAATACAGATCGAACAATAAGCGACCAATACATCTGGGAGCCGTTCCTATCGATTTTTCGGCCATTTTCTGCGACAAGCTGATGTTGCAAGGTTCACATTAGTGTTCAATGAGTTTCGTTTATTTCCTTCAAACAATAACGTTAATAAAACAAAGTCTTACGGCGTGAATAGGGTTTATGTAACTCAGACAGTCGGTATCAAGAAAGATTATATGGAGGATTTTAATTTATAGCATTTTCAAAGCCGTCACGTGACCTTCAAAAGTGCGAGTGGCAGCTTCATTGTGTAGAATTACCGAAAGCCCTGAACGTTCTGTTTTCAGAAAATGACGCAATTTATTATGTACCACTTTCCATGATTAAGATTGAAAACTGTTATATAAGTTATATTAAAAAGTAATAGTATTACGTGTATATGTTAAGACATGGGGGATCTGGGACCCGCCCTGCATAACTTACCGAAATCCAAGTAACAAATGGTTACATCCTTTCAGAAACACGTAACTTATATAAATATGGTCATTATCATGCTTCTAAGTTAATTTTAAAAGTTTATTTGGATATCAAGGAAGATATTTACTGATCATTATGAGATGATAAACGATCAATAGCCGATTTATATATGCAGGCAGAAGTGAGTAATAAAGAACTGCACTTCGCGAGCGTCGATTTAGATTAATCGAAAAATTAATGCGGCGTGATAATCGCTATAATATGAGTGTGAAAATTGTATTTCAAGTATTTGCACTAAAGGGATGTAATTTTCAATAAAGTCAGCTAGTTTTGCAATCTCCACGCAGAGTTGTCGTTCCTTGTTCTCACAAACAATCTGCCACCACAAGAAAATTGTACCATATTTGGTAGGATTAAATTTTTTGTTCAAGTATTGTATTATGAAAAATAGTATCATTTTCTTTTGTATTTTGAAAATAGTGTATAAAATAAGGTTTATGATAAAAAAAATAATCACAACGGTAAATTATTGTACCACGTGGCAAGGCTATCATCACGTGGTTGGTAATGAAGGCAGGGATTTTATCCAGCTATGCTGGTTCCAGTCAAATCTCTGTGCGGAGGTGGCTAGTTTTGTGAAAAGCGTATATTCCAGTGACACCAAAAGGGGTGTAATAAAATCTATTTTCATTATCAAACGGTCTCGGATTGTATTTCCATTTGTGAAAAACACCTATAGCGTCTGCGTTATACTTATGGGTCGATCGTATTAAAACGGTTGTTGAGCGCAGTTGTTGGTAAATGCGCTTCTCACTTCTGCGACCCGGGTTCAATCCCCGTTCCCGGCGCATGTGAGTTTGGCAGGTGGTCACCAAACCGGAAAGGTGGGTTTCCTTTGGGAAATCCGGTTTCCCAAGACATCATAATACCATATTTTTTTAAAATAAATTTCGGTAAAAACTAAATTGGTGGAAATCGCAGATATAATTCAAAATTTATCATTCGAAATTCGTCCCAACTTTCGTGAGTATAATAACCAAATTAGGTAGGTTTGCTGGGACACAATCCGGGTCTTCAAATAATGCGGCCTCACTAAACTTCAAAATACACAAATTTTAAAAATTTGTGAAATATGATTCGCAAGTAGGCTTTTAAATTGAAAAGAAGTTTACGGACAAAACTCCATAATTAATATAGCAATTGAATGCAGCAATAATTCCGCTTGCACGTGGAAACAAGAAACTGCATTGTTGAAGTTTATAAACGTAACGTGTTGCATTATGCAAGATAAAATAACTATTCTTAACTGTGTAAAGTAATGCCAACATTTAAAAATTGCCTCTCTATATGACATTTGCATGCACAATGAAATGGCGATTTAAATTGGCATATTTAAACCAGAATTAAATGACTAGATTCAAATAAAGTATGAAATATGAAGATCACATTTGAACGTGAACTCATCTTCGGTCAAAGTCAAATGATGTGAACAAATCTTCTGAAGCGCAATTGTTTATATCTGCCTCGATGCATGCAAGGTTGTCAGTCTAGTGAAGTACACCCTTTCACTTGAATTTATATATTGGCCGCTGATTCCTGATACACATGGAAATATAGCTGTGCAATTCTTAAGCCAGTATTTGCAGGACAACCACTTTAAACATTAATAGCATGACTTGTTATCAGTGATCAAATCGAAAAATTCACTCACTATTAATTTATCTGGCCACCAACCCTTTTCTCCTACGCAAATACGTACAGAGATGTACTCAGTTATCTTAACTCTAATCATGACTTGAGCCGACCTACAATGTCAATAGATTATCACTCCATGTAGAGTTTGTGCAAAATGTTCATATATTTGCCAACCATCCAAAGTTCACCAGGGCAAATACCGGCGGCCTTTAACCACTTTACGTCCGTTTGTTCAAAATAAAGAAGACGCCACATACTTTATTGGTAACGTACTTGAAACACACTGCATTCAGAAAAACGCAAGTTCTTTAAAATAGAAAAAAATCTTCAAAACAAGGTCGTGATTAATCTTTAAATAACAATCTTCATAGGGAAGAGGACAATTACAATAAGTGAGGCATGATATAGGGGAGATAACCCGGGTTATGGTTAGGTGAGGGTTAGGGTTAGGGGTCGGGTTAGGGTTAAGGTATGGGTTAAGGATAACCCTAACCCAAACCCGATCCCTAACCCTTACCCTAACCCTTACCATAACCCTCTACCCCCCCCCCTCATGCGCATTACAATACCATGCCTCGCTCGTTGTCGTTGTCCGCTTCCTTCTTCAAACTTCTTGTAATTCCTTGAAGGTACAATATCTGTAAAAGAGTTTTCTTGCAAATATCTAAGCAAAACTCATGGACAAAATACTTACATGACCTGCAGTCAGTGCAACACGCCATGAGGCCACTGTCCCAGTCCCGGTGGCCATTAAGGCTACAAACCATCATGTTGCTTTTTCCGCTCATCATAGGTTGCTGGGTAACAACGACCGTTTGGTGTGTAGCCTGCATGTTTGATTGTTGCGAAAATGTTCCAGATGTAAAATGTTAATCCTGAAAAGAACTAATCGGTTAAACTTTTCATAAAAATGTTCAAATTGCATAACCGGGCATATGATGTTAATTACCTTGTTATATAACTATAAATACATTTTGGTGTGCACAAATGAGATAAATGCTCTGTTTTGATTACCATTCAGGAACCGTACTTGAAATATGTAATTGTATTCAAAAAGCACAACAGTCACATAATTTTTCAAAATTGTAGGTCGGGGCGTGCTGCTATTTGAATATATGTCGCCTTAAAACCACTTCATTCTGTCTTGGCGTTTCGTGTGGGTGATTACTATTGCCATTTAAAACAAAGTACAAAACGACTGTCAGTTTGAGAGCTTTTTCTCGTTCGACAAAACAGTACACTTCAATGGAATTTATGCTTGATGACTAATTGTACATTGACGTGAACACGCAATACCAAGCGGCTTTGAGCTAATCAAGTATTACCAAAATGCTTCTATTATGTTTCAAAATGAACCATATTCTGCGCATATTTACCAAATTACAAATAAAAAGCATGCGTTGATAACGGGTTTTTCTGATAAACAATTATATTTCGTATTGTTCGTTCTTTTACACCTTTATTTTGAAACTATATCACATTACATACATCTTTTTGTTGGAGTAAATATAGCCCGTAATATATATTCACACGTACATTTTTCTTCAGCTGTTTTATCTGATATATTTCATTTATGGGCCACAAATCATCTAAAGAAAAACTAATGGTTCGAGATGACAAAAATTGAAACTATTTCTTAACAAAACTGTCATACAAACACACAGTTACGCTTGAAATGTATATCAATACTGATAAGCTCACCGTGTTTTAAATATAACTGTTGCGTGTACAAGAATCAGTTGTAAAGATGAATGTTATTCAACAGCATGATTTACAACCGGCGATATATTTGGACTAGTACACAGTTTACATTGCACATTGAACAAGCACTAGACGAGTCGACGTTTGGATTGTCACCACTGCATTTATAACACTCAACAATCCTGTTAAATTTTTATTATATACCTGTTTAATCATTTGCATAATGCGCCTTCAATATGCATTACACCGTCAAGTCCGCGAAATCAAATGACGCTGAGTTACGTATGATTTACACATCGTGTTTCTCGAGAACAAAGGCCTCAGAGAATACATAGAAAATTATTTTTAAAAAATGCGAAATGTATTAATTTATCAAATATTTGCAGATCTGTAAAATATATACTTTCAACTTCATATACATTCTGAAGGATGCGTTGGAATGGACTTGGGCTTGATCGGAATGATCGCGTTGATTCGGACTGTCCAATACAGAAAAAGGGGACGAGCGCGCGTCCAATATCGGACATATTTATTAATATAACTATCGCAAAGTAAAGCACAAATCATTAAGGCTTTTAAAATAATAAGACAGGTTACATCAGCTTGAATTATATAAAAAGTAAATTTATAGCACTGAAGTTGCATGTACTATACGTAGTAAATAATATTACATCTTACACCCTTATTCTTCTGTTTTTTGCGTATATTAATGTTCGAAGTCCATTATTAAGGTAAACAAATTTACGGGCCGAAAAAAATGAAAGTACCCGCTCAACTCTTGTCATTTGTAACCTTCTTAAAATATCACAACGAAAATGTCTCCTGCGTGGTGCCATTATGGCGTTTGGTCGATTGGCTATTATATCAGATGTATTATGTTTCTTTTGCAAAAAAGCTAAATATAAGTCTATGACATGTCATCTGTTTATTATAAAATGCACGTGCTTAATTGTGCGATCCAATATAACAAATAAGAAACGATTGCGGATCTCGTATTATGGCGACCCGGGAAATCAACAGGTCTCCTGTATGACGGTTCGGTCAATAAAATGCAAAGAGGCCTTCATTGGTCTCCACAATTACATGTCATGTAACATGTCACTTTATATGTAGTTTTAACAGTCCGGATTAAGCACTAGGCTAACAAGGCTGCAGCCTTGGGACCCCGATTAAAGGGGTCCGCAGGCCAGTTTCCCGATGTATGATCTTTCTTTATTACGCCATTTAACGAGTCTGTCGGGAGTTCAGTAGAAATCGTCTCCGTGATTTACTATGCCCACAATTTTCTTTCTGTGTTATATCTATTCAAAAACATTAGTTTCTCTGTTTATTATACGACTTGCCCGTATGGTCATGACAACATCTGGACCTTTAGTTCGCTTTGATTTACTATGCTATCTGGATACACCACTATGTGTGTGTGGGGGGGGGAGGGGTGTCTCTAAAGATATGTAGCATCCATCCAATCCCTATGTTGTTAACACCGTGTTACGGTTTTGAAGCTCAATTTAACCTATGTTTATAAATTGCACAAATTTGTTCACGCATCATTCCTCAATAAGCCTACTGACAGGTTACCAGACTAACCTATAGGATATTTCAGTGACTTACTGACACGAGCCACAAGGATATCTCATAATTCCAATTAATAACTGTCAATGTGAGAGGTCGTTTTCAACATTATCACGCATAATAAACTATCTGAGGGACAACATGAGTCAGGAAGGTTTGACAACGTTGGGGCTACTGTCTATGGAATGTCAATTCCTCCGAGAACTAGGCATCACACAGCTGATCGATGACTTTGGCCACCTGAAGTGCCGTAGAAGATACTTATAGGCTGGAATCTGTTACATGTAACATGTGTGTAAGTTCAGATAATAAAATAGTTATACATTGTTTAACTTGTTTTGCTATATATATAATGTAACCGTCAACGGTGTACAAATGCAAGTTTTCTAATATTTAGTTGTAGTGGTTGAAGAAAAAATTATGATTTTCAATATACAGAAGGGGACCAGAGGGAAGGGGCTCAAAACAGCTTAATCTGGCCCTGAGTGTTAATGTATGCATCGGTTGTAATTCATAAGTTCACCATTTCTTCTTTTTTCGCGTATGAAATACAACGTACCCAGTAGATGATCCATATTCAAGCTTAAGATACAATTTATCACTCTTGTAGTTTTGTTTGAAGGTACCCACTTCGTTTTATCCGAAGAACTCGGTCGAGGTTCGATGACACTTTCGATAACGCAATAAATAGATAAGAAAATGTAGTTCATCGTCAATAATAACGTGCGAATCGACACATTCCTTGTTCAATACACTTATTAACACAGGATTAAAAAAGTGAATATATTTTCTATATAAATTCCAACAATTTAGCGAGTGGTTATTTAATGTGTCAGTTTTGTTTCGCCTTTAAATTATGTTTTTAAAAATAAAACAGTCAATTAAGACATTAAAGTATGCAGTGTATTTCATTCATGAAAATAAAGTGTTTTAATTTGCAGAAGTGTATAAGCATGGTTTTTAAGAGTAAAGTGTTGGGCAAAAGCTTTATAAATGCTCAATCAGACAATGATATATGTTTAACATTATAATGTTGTAATAGAGAGTACGATACTTCGTTGTCATTGACATTACCAAATAAGTTGATTTGCTTCATTTTATATTTTCCAAAGTAAACGTGAACACACATTACACATGAAAGATCGACTTATTATTATTATCATTATTATTATTTTTATTATTATTATTATTATTATTATTATTATTATAATTATTATTATTATTATTATTATTTTTATTATTATTATCATTATTATTACTATTATTATTATTATTATTATTATTATTATTATTATTATTATTATTATTATTATTATTTATTAATTATATTTTTTATTATTATTCGGTCTCGAATAATGTGCTCTCTGCTTTTAACTGCATAAAGAGCTATATACGGATGCACAACTGTATTATATAACTGATTGTGTTTTTAAGTATTCCAACAAGAAATCTGCTCAAAGGGTATTTTAATCTAGTAAACAAACTATAATAATTACTATATGATCTGTTCGGCCCTCATATTCATGAAGCAATTTGGAATTGTATTTACC